>NC_140244.1:12407086-12469586 GCF_949987555.1 Borostomias antarcticus
ATGGGTGCTGCAGCAGCTGTGCTGCTTGGCCCCCAATAACAAATAAATAATAATAAGAAAAGGTACAAACACAATGGTGGCCTTCGCAGCTTCGCTGCTTGGCCCCCAAATATAGGACCAGTTAATAACACAGAACTAGTTAATAACACAGGACCAGTTAATAACACAGGACTAGTTAATAACACAGGAGCAGTTAACACAGGACCAGTTAATAGCACAGAACTAGTTAACAGGATCAGTTAATAACACAGAATTAGTTAATAACACGGGACCAGTTAACACAGAACTAGTTAATAACACAGGACCAGTTAATAACACAGAACTAGGTAATACCACAGAATTAGTTAATAACACGGGACCAATTAACACAGGACCAGTTAATAACACCAGTTAATAGCACAGAACTAGTTAACAGAACTTGTTAATAACATACAGTAGGACCAGTTAAAACACAGAACCAGTTAATAGCACATAACTAGCTAATAACACAGGACCAGTTAATAAAACAGCCTGGGAACAGGAACGAGCTGGGGAGCAGAACCAGTCAACACACAACCAGTCAGTCAACACACAACCAGTCAATGCAGGACCAGTCAACACAGAACCACCAGTTACAATAGGGCTTGGGAAAATGTAGTCCCAGACACGACCATCTTGTTTCTACACAGGTGTATCTATTCGTCTGATTGCATAGGATTCTATGCAGTAGAGCCAATCAGACAAATAGATACACCTGTGTAGAAACAAGATGGCCGTGTCTGGGACTACATTTTCCCAAGCCCTAAAGAACCAATCAACACAAAAGCAGTCAACACAGAGATCACGTTCACTAGAAACACTAATGTTCTGGTCAAACAATCTTCCAGCTGGAGAGCTCTGTGCTCAAACAGCTGGTCTAGAGAAATGGACCTGCTGTTCCAGGATGACGTACTGGTTCTGGGTTGGTCTATCACCTGGGCTGGTCTATCACCTGGGCCGGTCTATCACCTGGAAGATAATTCACTGTTACTCACCCTTTTATATTTGGTACCAGATCCACCACAAAGTCCTCCTGGAAGTCCTCAAGAACACTCTTCTCTATCCAGGCCTGGAGCACAACAGACTGACTTTAACAACTTCTCTTATCTCTCTACCCCCCCCACCCACCCACCTACCACCACCACCTACTGTACCTACCTACCTACCTACAGTACTTACCCACCTACCTACCTACTTACCCACCTACCTACCTACCTATCTACTTGACGTTAACAGACTGACGTTAACAACTTCTGTATCTCTCTATCCCACCCACCCACCCACCTACTTACCTACCTACCTACCCCCTACCTACCCACCTACCTACCTACCCACCTACCTACCTACCTACCCACCTACCTACCTACCTACCTACCTACCTACCTACCTACCTACCTACCTACCCACCTACCCACCTACCCACCTACCCACCTACCTACTGTACCTACCTACCTGACGTTAACAGACTGACGTTAACATCTCTCCCTCCCTCCCTCCCTCCCTCCCTCCCTCCCTCCCTCCCTCCCTCCCTCCCTCCCTCCCTCCCTCCCTCCATCCATCCATCTATCCTCTTCTCTACCCAGGCCTTGGGCACAACAGAGCACTGACATTAACATCTCAGCTACCCTGGCATGAATGGTAGCACTCTTGCCAATGTACAGTACAGTATCAACACTCAATTAATGAGGGCTAATTAAAGTGTTGGGTCAATTGGAAGACAAGAACATATCATATCCAAAGACTGGCATTTATTAAGATAGCAATTAAAATGTGTGTGTGTGTACCTGTATGAGAGGGTCCAGGGTGTGTGTGTGTGTGTACCTGTATGAGAGGGTCCAGGGTGTGTGTGTGTGTTAGAGGTCTTCTCGGGTCTAAAATGTGGACCCGAAACCGAGATGGACCCGAGACATTCGTTCCGAGATCCGACTAAATCCGATCATTTTTTAAAATATGTATACCGGACCCGATTTTGTCCGAGAGCAGGAGTAGGACAGAGACCCGAGACCCGAATCGGATCAGGTATTTTACGGATCCGACAGGCAGTAGTAGCAAGTAGCAGTGGCATTAATCGCTTAGGCTGTCACGGCTGTTGGCTTGCATGCTGTTGCATCACAGTTTGATGGAATTGCGATTTCCTCTCAATCTCGACAGGAACAATCGCTGTTTTGTCAGGCTGTGATGTGGCAGCATGGAAATGAAACGGCCGTAAATAAATAAGGATACACAAAGCTGCCGCTAGGTTTGACCTCTTTATATTCATTTTCTTTCAGCTTATTTTTAACAAGGTAGGCTACTGGTGGTGGCTGCTGTGTCTCCGCTCGCGTCGCACCCGCGGTCTCACTGAATTTGCGTCATGCGTTTCTCTCGGGTATTACGCACAATGACAGACCCGGGACTCGAGGTAATAGAATCGGATCCACCCAAACACAATTGACCAGAATAAAAGCGTGGAAATGTGGACCCGGACCCGTACGGGTCTCGGGTCTGGTTCGGGTCCTCTCGGATTTACCCGACCCGTGAAGACCTCTAGTGTGTGTGTGTGTGTGTACCTGTATGAGAGGGTCCAGTGTGTGTGTGTACCTGTATGACAGGGTCCAGGGTGTGTGTGTGTACCTGTATGAGAGGGTCCAGTGTGTGTGTGTACCTGTATGACAGGGTCCAGGGTGTGTGTGTGTGTGTGTACCTGTATGACAGGGTCCAGGGTGCTGGTCAGTATCAGGTTGGCCAGTTCGTCGTAGTACAGCGCTTCAGCTTCTGGCGAGCTCTCACTGCAAGACCGTACCAACTCCAGAAGAGCCGTCACCTAACACACACACACACACACACACACACACACACACACACACACACACACACACACACACACACACACACACACACACACACACACACACACACACACACACACACACACACACACACACACACACACACACACACACACACACACACACACACACACAAGGAATCAGGTAGAATACATCAAGTTTGTTTTCTCTTGTTGCTTGCCCTGTTTAGAAAAAAAGGGATTCCATGTTTTTATGCTGGTAATACAGTGACCCCCAAAAAATTATACATCAGCAATTCTGTAGTTGGTCATTCAGATTCAGACAACTGTATTGATCCCAGAAGGGCAATTCACTAAACATAATATAACTACAGTAACAGTAAACATAATATAACTATAACAGAAGTATACAGTAGCAAGAAGGTACATAATTCACAGTTTAAGAACAGCTTAGTGGCTGCTGTCAGCATGTAGTAGACTGCTGGCTGGAATGGAGGACTTGGCTGAGAGGTTTGTTCTCCCGGGGGGGCCTACGTGCCACCGACCCGAAGGAATTACCGCGAATTCACTGGCCAGAAAGTGATCAGGTTGGATAATAATCTGTCCCTGTCTGGGCCTCCTGCTTCTCCCAAAGAGAGCCCAGGTCCCTCTGCTGACTCCATTATCTGGGAGCAGACTTCTTCAACACCATTTACGCTATTTTTGTCAGACAAGACAAAAAGACAAACAAACCACAGAACTGAACCACAAACCACTGAGCCAGCAAATTAAAGAGAGCGTCAGAAGGCTTGTTATATGATTCACTTAAATATCATATTAGAGACTACAGTGATAGCTAACACATAATGGCCTCCCATGCAGGCAACTTCTCTGGAACTATGTGTGCACTCTCCTGTTAGTCATGTCTCTCTTATGAAGTATCTAGCCCATGTTTACTGCTCTATAAATGTTCTTAGGCAATAGAAAAACATTTTCCAGGAACTTGCTCGATCGTCTCGTTGAGAGGGGTCAGGGAAGAATTTTTACAGCTCATTTTTCTGGCCCCCGGGTGTAACAGTTTTTTTTGCTTCCCTCTGGAATATGTAGGGGTGGGACCTATGCCAACCCTCCCATTGCTCTCTGTAAAGCGCATTGTGTTGCCTCTGTGTATGAAATGCGCTATATAAATAAAGTTTGATTTGATTTGAATGATTGGTAGAAGTTACATAGGATGGTTTCACAGACATGGGGTGAGTTGAACTTCCTCATCTAGTGGATTCTTTGTTGTCCACGCTTGACAGCTCAGTCTGCGTTGGCATCGAATGAGCTCAGAGTTGAACACTGTTCCCAGGTACTCGTGTGTCAACAATCTGGACGTCCTCACCATGCATTATGCTAGCCTTTGGTTGCTACTATTCTGCCTGAAATCAATCATTAATTCCTTTGTTTTTGATTCATTAAGATGAAGGTAGTTGTCATCACAGCGTGTGATAAAGCCAGGTAGGGCGCAGCCATGACCAGAATCTGATTAGCAGCAGTCCTGGAGTCCGTAACACTCACCTGTCTACACGTCTCCTTTGGTAACGTACCACCTTGAGAATCCTCCACTTTGGACCTGGAGAGAGAGAGAGAGAGAGAGAGAGAGAGAGAGAGAGAGAGAGAGAGAGAGAGAGAGAGAGAGAGAGAGAGAGAGAGAGAGATGGAGAGAGAGAGTAAGAGAGGGAGAGAGAGACAGAGAGGTTGTCAGAGAGAGACAGAGAGGGTGTCAGAGAGAGAGAGAGGGAGAGAGTAAGAGAAAGAGAGGGAGGGAGGGAGAGATTAATAGAACAGGTGCATAGAGAATCAGAGAAAAGAGTGAGTGTGTGTGTGTGTGTGTGTGTGTGTGTGTGTGTGTGTGTGTGTGTGTGTGTCAGGGTTAGGTCCTGGTGGATCCTGGTAGCAGGTATGCCAGTGCCAGTGAAGCAAGCACGCGCACACAATGTTAAGTGAACGACGAGCTAGTTACACCACTGGCACCTGACCATAACCTGGACTGTTTATTTACATGAGGCCTGTAGGGGGCAACGGAGCACTACGGAAACACAGAGGAGAATGAAGCGATATGGCAGAATACAAGACGCAGTTAAGTCAAAAACAGTCTGAAATCTAGGATTCTGTATGGGTATGCCAGGCTTACCCTAGCTTAGAGGAGAAATCGCCACTGGTGTGTGTGTGTTTTGTGTGTGTGTGTTTTGTGTCTTGTGTCTTGTCTTGAGTCACTGTGTTTTTTGCTTTTAACAGTTTTTGTGTTTTAGTATTTTATACATTTTAGTGTCTCTAGTGTTCTGTGTGCAGCACTTTGGCAACCTTGTGTTTTTTAAATGTGCTATACAAATAAAGTGGATTGGATTGGATTGTGTGCGCGTGCGTGCGTGTGCGTGTGTGTGCTTGTGCGTGTGTGTGGTGTTTCACCTGTGTGCCCCCATGCTGCCCACCACCATGATGGCTCCGATGATGCCGATCCTCCGGTACTTGGGCAGCGTGCTGGACAGCTGCTTACGCAGCACCATGTGCATGTCATCCTGAGGAGGGACACACACACGCACACACACACGCACGCACGCACGCACGCACGCACACACACACGCACCGGATAAGTAGAGTAGTGTCACCTGGATGGTGTGTGTGTGTTGAGTTGAGTTGAGTTTACCTTATTAATCCCCAGGGGGGAAATTTAGTGCCACTGTAAAAACAGATACAAACATATACTGTATAGTGCATCTCAATGCATTAAAAAAGTAGATGGACAACACCGCAGAAGTAAATAGAGTATAATCGAGCATAACAACCAGAGACCATAACAGCAACATTCTTGAAAAATCTTCACTGCCGTTGGTACAAAGGACTTTCTAAACCTCTCTGTGGAGAACCTGGGCAGCACACGTCTGTTACTATGGGAGCTTCTTAGCTCGTTGAACACAGGGTACAAGGGGTGATCGACATTGTCAAGGATACACTTAAGCGTGCGTGTGTGTGTGTGTGTGTGTGCGCGCAGAGTTGGGTGTAACGTGCTACAAAAGTAATGTGTTACAGTGACATATTGCTTTTGGCAGTAACTAAGGAATATAACGCGTTACAGACAGGGTTTCAGCAATGTTATTACAGTTATGGGAATGTTATTACAGTTACTACAGTATGTCACAAAGTAATGCTACATTACCGAAACACAGAGCGCCACGCTGTGGCTTGGAGCACGGGGAGAAGGAAGTTCATTGTTTGTGTGTTGATTGCTGACATTGATGCGACGGGAGTGGGGAGAATGAGGATGAATGATTGGTCAAGAGGTTCAGAGGGTGGAGAGGGGGGAGTAGAGGCTGCAACCTAGACCTAACCACAGCTCACCTGGACCCTACAACACAACCTAGACCTGACCACAGCTCACCTGGACCCTACAACACAACCTAGACCTGACCACAGCTCACCTGGACCCTACAACACAACCTAGACCTAACCACAGCTCACCTGGACCCTACAACACAACCTAGACCTGACCACAGCTCACCTGGACCCTACAACACAACCTAGACCTGACCACAGCTCACCTGGACCCTACAACACAACCTAGACCTGACCACAGCTCACCTGGACCCTACAACACAACCTAGACCTGACCACAGCTCACCTGGACCCTGCATATACACCTCAACACAACCTAGACCTGACCACAGCTCACCTGGACCCTACAACACAACCTAGACCTGACCACAGCTCACCTGGACCCTACAACACAACCTAGACCTGACCACAGCTCACCTGGACCCTACAACACAACCTAGACCTGACCACAGCTCACCTGGACCCTACATCTACACCTGGACCTAAACACAGCTCACCTGGACCCTACAACACAACCTAGACCTGACCACAGCTCACCTGGACCCTGCATCTACACCTAGACCTGACCACAGCTCACCTGGACCCTGCATATACACCTCAACACAACCTAGACCTGACCACAGCTCACCTGGACCCTACAACACAACCTAGACCTGACCACAGCTCACCTGGACCCTGCAGCTACACCACAACACACATCCCACAGAGAACACAACAACGGCAGCAGGCACTACGTTTTCAAAATGGATATAGTCTACTCCCATTACTTTGAATTGATACAGAAAAAGGGCAACAACGTCTTAGTGAAGTGAAATCTACGTATAGGAAAGACAAGGGAACGGTCTACAGCAAAAAAATAGATTATTTCTCTGGATCTGGATATACCATGTTTGAACCCGAGACAAATAGAGATTTGTTGCAGAGCATGTTGTTGAAGATATTCAATCTTTGTCAATAGTAGAATCACCAACTTTTAGAAAGCTTGTCGCGAAAATTCCTTGAAAAACCAACAAGGTAAGCTAGCTAATGTTGCCAATGTATGAATGGGGTTCTTTCAACCCTCTGCAACCAAACCGGAGCTTAGAAGCTTGTATAATGCTATGACTAGTCCTATTCTGGCCTCTTATTTTGACTATTGTAAATGAAAATCTTACTTGGTTTAGTTTAGATTTCAAAGAACACGCTGAGTGGTCGGTCAAGCTGGTTTTAAACAAAGACAATAGTTTTATTCTGTTACGATTCTGCAGAGTCGGACTCTAGCACAGAAGGTGAATCCGGGCTGAGTGAGTCAGATGTGGACAAGGTCGATAGGTTATACAGTGAAAAAGGAAGTGACATAGTTTCAGGATGAAGAGGACAGGGAAGTGATGTTACACAGGAAGAATTTGTAGTTTTAACAGACTGATCTATGAGAACGAACTACAAAGTTAGAACAACAGTCAAGTAGGAAAACAAAACATTTTGGTGAGACTTGAATTTCATTCACACTATTTGCAGTTCTTAAAGGAAAATGGCTACAATGACAGTGATTTTAAGGCCTACTCACAGAATTTAGCGTTAATTTTGTGCCAATATTGACTCGATTTGATGCTTTGAAGACACAAAAATGGCTTTGAATTAATGATAGGCAAGAAAAAACATTTGTCTGCCTAGCCTACTGTACATACAGTATAGGCATAGGCTGGACAGCAGTTCAGTTCAATCATGGATTGGTTGAATTCAGTTCATCTGTAGATAAAAATAAAATTAAAAAAAGTGTAAAAGATTGATGTAAACTGATGTAGGCCTAGCTCGTAAAATAATGGTTTGCTGTATTGTATACTTTTATTTTCATTCTCACATATGTCCAAGATTGTTCCTCTATTAATAAAACTGGCATAGAAAATTCCTGATTTTGTTTCGTCATATGCGACAATAGAAGGCTCTAGGTCAGGGGTGGCCAACCAGTCAGAGACTAAGAGCCACAATAATTACTGTGGTACCACCAAGAGCCACACCATAAATACCAGCGTTTCTCAGCCTTTTTTTCAGTCACAGCACCCTTCATAAGTACTTAAAATCCCAAGGCACCCCAGTCTAAAATAAGAAGAAAAAAGTTATTGTCCATTAAATTTACATTTAAAGTTAATTTATTTAAAATTAATACATACAAGATATTTTCTGACATAATACATTTTGGACTGGGTTGGGTTAGGATGGGCTGGACTGGGCTGGGCTAGACTGGACTGGGCTGTGCTGGGTTAAGCTGGACTGGGCTGGGTTAGTCTGGACTGGGCTGGGTTAGGCTGAGCTGGACTAGGCTGAGCTGGACTGGGCTGGGTTAGGCTGGACTGGACTAGGCTGGGCTGGGCTGGGTTAGGCTGGACTGGGCTGGGCTGGGTTAGGCTGGGTTTGGCTGGGCTGGGCTGGGTTAGGCTGGGCAGGGTTGGACTGGACTGGGCTGGAGATTTGAGGCTTTGAAATGCCCCAATGATGTCTGGCATATCAGACAGAATGGCTTACCATTACGTTTTATGAAGAAAAAATGACTCTCCCACTCGGGTAAAAAATGTCCTGTGTTCGTCTTCATATTTTCTTTTCGCTGCGCATTTCTTTCTAGCCATTCTTCGGTTGTGTACAGTAGCCTAAACTACGTTAGCTTTTGTCGTAAAAGAGAATGACCCACGGAAAGCAAATTATTTTGTTGACAATTATTTTGTTACCAAGGTGATTTGCTACCTATATGATTGGTTTGAAGTGGTTCTCACGCGACTTCCTCGCGACCTTAGCGAAACGAATCGTATGATTTTATGACAAATCTGCAATAAACTTAAATGGGCGGGAAGAAATGCACAGCGAGAGAGAGAGAGAGAGAAACGTTCTTATGGAATGAATTAATTTATTTTTTTAATGAAAGGATGGAAGAGCCGCAAGCCAACTTTTTTTAAATGAATGGATGGAGGAGCCGCACATTGACGGGCAAAGAGCCGAGGGTTGGCCACCCCTGCTCTAGGTCTTGTGTTGTATTGTACACTCTTCCGGTTTATAATTACTATGGTCGTACTTCTGCGGTTATTTTGGTAAAAGTAACTCAAATAAGTAACTATTAACTTGTAACAAGTTACTCTACACAGACAGTAATATTGGAATAGTAATGCATTACACTCAAATGAACCTAACTAGTAATGTGTAACAAGTTACGTTTTGAAAGTAACTTACCCAACACTGGTTGTGTGTGTGTGTGTGTGTGTGTGTGTGTGTGTGTGTGTTACCTGGGGGGCGAGGCAGACACCTTCTCGTGGTGCCCCCCGTCAGTAGCTGTGATTAACCACCGTACGCGAAGCAAAGTCTGGCAACTGAGGGCCCCCACCTGGGCTGGTGTTCTGCTGCCCCAGGCGGGGAGAGCAGCCGGCGGAGCTCCCAACCCAGAATTCTGCAGCTGAACTCTGAAGGGCTCACCCCCAGTAAAATCAACTAAGTTGAACAAGCCTGAAGGGGACCCCAAGAGTTACCGCCCCATCTCTCGGGGCGGCACGTAACTCAGGAGGTAGAGCGGCCGGCTGGGGGACGCAAGGTCCACAACGCCAGGTTCGATCCCATCCTGGCGTTGTGCCCAAGTGTCCGTGAGCAAGACACTGAACCCCCAGATCGCTCACGTGCGGCATGGTGGCGCTGTACCTAGTACTGTCTTCGGGCCTTTCTGTGTGGAGTTTGCATGTTCTCCCCGTGGCCCAAGGGTTTCCCCCATAAAGAGCCCAATATGAAAATCATGCAGAAGAACAGATCGTTAACGCTGTCCGACCATGGCGAAGACAGGAGCGTGGTCCCTGGGCGCGTCCCCTGCACGCTGCCTACTGTCTGCTCCCAGCAGCCCTTGGGGGAAGGACTGGTCAGCATTATCATGGAGCTTGTCTGAAACCGCAGCTTCACCCTCACCACCGGTAGCGGACAGTGAAGCAGGTTGCGACGCCTTAAGAACGGCGTCCCCCAGGGATCTGTCCTGGCCCCCCTCCTTTATAACATCAACACCTACGACCTGCCGATCACAGTCTCCAGGAAGTACGCCTACACAGACGACCTTGCGCTGGTGTACTCAGCTGGAGACTGGCAGGCCGTGGAGGAGACCCTGAGCCAGGACATGCAGACACTAGCGGCATACCTCCGGAAATGGAGATTGAAGCTCAGCGAGGCAAAGACGATGTCGGCGGCCTTCCACCTTAACAACAAGGAAGCCAAACGTGAACTCCGAGTGCACATCGATGGAACACTCCTGCCATGCAGCGCCCAACCAACCTACCCCGGCGTGACATTGGACAGGTCGCTAGCATTCCGCCGACACCTCTAGTCACTGCGCAAGAAGTTAACAGCTACGTGTGGCGTTGATGAGGTGACTGGTCCGATCAGGCTGGGGCGCCGGGAAAAAACACTGCGTACAGCAGCCCTAGCCCTGGTCTACTCCACCAGTGAATACTGTGCACTGGTCTGGTGTCGCAGCGCTCACACCCGCCTCATCGACCCGCCTATCAACGAAGCCTTGCGCATCATGACAGGATGCCTGCGTCCCAATCCTGTGGACAACCTTCCCATCCTCGCAGGCATCCAGCCCGCTGGCCTCCGCCGCACAGGAACCACAGCACGTCTCGCCTGCCGGGCCGTGGAGCCTAACCACCTGCTCCATGACAGGCTCACTGCATCAGCAGAGCCTCCCCGGTGACTCGAGTTGAGACACCCTTTTGTGCAGCACGGGATCTCCTGCAGCAATGCAGAGATCTTAACATCAGCGAGGCAGGATGGGCGCACCACACCTGGCATGTGGAGTGGGAGGAGAACACCTCCAGACTCTGTGATTTCATCCCGGCAGCCGGTCCTTCCCCTACCGGGATGAACTTACCCAGACCAGCGTGGGTGAGGCTTAACCGCCTCCGGACCGGCGTCGGACGCTTCCGCTCATCAATGCACAGATGGGGCTTGGTATCCCGTGTGGCGTGTGAGTGTGGCGCCGAGGAACAAACCAAAGACCACATCATCCAGGACTGTCCAATATACCGGACACCCAACGGAATGCGTGGCCTGACGGATTTGGAAGAGGAAACGGTGACATGGCTCCTGGGTGTGTGCCCGGATATACAGCCTGGGTGAGTGGTAAAAGGATAGCCCCTCGGCCCTGGGGGGGGGGGGGGGGGGGGAACACAACACCTAACCCGCACAAAGAAGAACAACCTGGATGTGTGTGTGTGTGTTACCTGGATGTATTTGTGTGTGTGTGTGTTAACTGGATGTGTGTGTGTGTTACCTGGATGTGTGTGTTCTGCTGCTGTCCGAAGGCCAGGCCACTGAGCAGGTAGAACAGCCTGCGGATCTGCTGGGGAGTCAGGTTGTCCATGTAGTCTAGGATACCCTGATACACATACACACACACACACACACACGCGCACACACACACACACACACACACAGACACACACACACACACACACGCACCAGTAATGACTAGTAACACAGCTAAGCAATATATGTATATATAAGCATGTATAAATGTTGATTATGTTGTGAAAGCTTTGTTTTCAGACGGACTAGTGGTCACCTTGACGAACACGGCGTAGAGCGCCATGTCAGACGGCCGGTCAGTCACCAGACCACACAGCAGCTCCAGAGACACGTCCACCTCTCCGCCCACACCGCTACACACATGGGTCACCAGGGAGCCCACCACCTCCTACACACGCACGCACACACACATGTGAACACACTAGGTCTAGGAAGGAGGTAAAATGAGTTGAGATATTGGTGCCACCTAGTGGCCTTTGAGGTCATCTGAATGTAGTAGAGCGTGGGTGGTCTGCTGAGATGAGAGAGGCCTGGTCATCAGTCAGGTGCTCTCAACTGGGTCCTGATGTTCTAGCCTTTTCCTAGTGCTCTCAATTAAGCTTAGCACACACATACACACACACACACACACGCGCACGCACACACACACACGCACACACACACAGGCCTCACCTGCTGGCAGTAGGAGTCGAAGGCGGTGAAGGAGTTTCTGTACATATGGCCTCCGAATGGAACCACGCAGGAGTCTGGAGAACGCAGGAGACTCTGGGCCAGCGCCAGGATGGAAGAGAAATACCCCCGCATGACCTGCAACACACACACACACACCCACGCGCACGCACACACACACACACTCACGAACACACACACGCGCGCACGCACACACACACACACCCACACGCGCGCACGCACACACACCCACGCACAGTTACACTAAGGGAAAACACAAACAGTTACCATTGTCAAACAGAAAACATAAAACCACACACACACACACACAAACACACACACACGGCCCA
Source organism: Borostomias antarcticus (assembly GCF_949987555.1). Lineage (NCBI taxonomy): Eukaryota > Metazoa > Chordata > Actinopteri > Stomiiformes > Stomiidae > Borostomias > Borostomias antarcticus. The sequence goes on from NC_140244.1 coordinate 12,419,573, forward strand.
CCTGAGCGTAGCCTCTGAAGGTCTTCTGCAGCAGGGCCTCCTGGATCTGTCCCGACCTCACCTTGACCTTCAGGACGCGCTCCGCCCCTCGCCGGCTCTGGTTGGCGTTGGTGGCGTGCAGGATGAACAGCACCAGCAGATCTATCACCTGGTACAGAACAGAACCAGCAGATCTATCACCTGGTACAGAACAGAACCAGCAGGTCTATCACCTGGTACAGAACAGAACCAGCAGGTCTATCACCTGGTACAGAACAGAACCAGCAGATCTATCACCTGGTACAGTAGAGCAGACAACCTGTCCCTTTAATTGAGGCTGTCGCTTGTCATGTGTATAAATAATAGAGATGTGCACAACACACCTTTTTCACGGTCGATTAATCGGTGAGTGGTTTGAACGATTAATCGATTAATCGTTTTTTGCCAATCATTCATGGAGATTTGATTCCACTATTTTAAAAGACCACAATTCCTTTGATTTTTGATGCTGTAATTTAGCCCCCATTTCAACCAACACAGCTACAGAACTGAGATATTACTCCCCCCCCCAAAAAAAAAATGGACTTTGACCATCATGAACGATTAATCGATTAATCGGACCGAACTCTAATAAATAAACAGAGAGGCGAGGGGGGCGTGTAATGGAGGTTGTGTGCAGACCTACCTTATGGTCCTCGGCCTGGTCGATGCTCTCTATGGCCTGCACAACCACAGAGGAGGAGGTTACGTTAGGAAAACATGGAAGAACCATGGAAGAAACCAGCCAGCTGAGTTCAGCATGGTGCCCTACCTTGAGCCAGGCCTCTGATAGGGTCTTCTGGAAGCGCACGGCTGACTTGATGACGTCCAGCACGAGAGCGACGCTGTCCAGGCTGCTACTGCTGCTGCTGCCGCTGGCTGCCTGGACACTGGATGACCAGGGCCACAGAGTGGATGACCAGGGCCGCAGAGATGCGCCAGGAGGTCAGACACACAACAGAACGTCACTGTGTGGGTTCCTCCTTCCTACCCCTGGCGGTAAACGCTGATCCTTGTGTGTGTGTGTGTGTGCGTGTGAGAGAGAGCTCACCCTGCTGTTCCCTTGTTGCGTGCGCGGCTCTGGGAGGCCTGCAGCCCGGGGGGGAGAACACACAGCTCCAGCTGCAGCGCCCTCCGCAGGTCACACACCACCTGCACACACACCACACACACGCACAGACACACACACACAGACAGCACTGTCATGTCGTCAGTCAGTTTCGCCTAAACCATGTTCCCTTGTAGCTCAGTTGTCATGATGTAGAGGAGACATCTCATTATGTAGAGGAGACATCTTTATCTTCCTAACACTCCCTCCATCTCTTAAATGTTTCTGATATGAATGGCCTCCATGGTCAGACGTCTGTAAGGCAGACCGCTCCTCTCATGACCTCACAGTCTGGACAGTGAAGACGGTCATTACGGAGCGGTAAAACAGGCCCCAGCGTGCGGCCGGTCGCTGACCTGGTAGGTGTCTGAGGGGAAGACGGAGTGGAGGACGAACTTCACCACCACGGGAAGGTCCTCCAGCTGGACCGCCGACAGGGTGGCCATGACGGCAACCCGCACCTGGACAGACCGCAGCACAGGGTCAGTCAGAGCTACTGTGTGAGTTAGTGTTAGTGTGTGTGCGTGTGTGTATGTGTGTGAGTGTTTGTTTGTGTGTGCGCGTGTTTGTGTGTGTGAGTGCTTGTTTGTGTGTGTGTGTGTGTGTGTGTGTGTGTGTGTGTGTGTACGTGCGTGTGAGTGTTTGTGTGTGTTTGTGTGTGTGCGCGTGTTTGTGTGTATGTGTGTGTGTGCGCGTGTTTGTGTGTGTGTGAGTGTTTGTGCGTGTGTGTGTGTGTGTGGGTGCTTGCGTGTGTGTGCTTGTTAACCTCAGTCAGCAGTGATGAGCTCAGTTTTAAGCTGGAAAGGGCGTCCAGAACAGGCACGGTCAGCTGGGTGTTTTCATGGAGTAAGGAGCTACAGGGCAGACAAAGCATGACCAGCAGATCACATAATCACCGCTTGACCCCCAGATCACACCCAACACCACGCCCGTCAGACAGCTTAAAAAAAGACGGCGGACTCACTTGAGCTGCCGGGCGACGTGGTCGTGCTGAGAGTCGTCCAGGATCTCCGGCAGGCTGGTGATGATATCACACTGCACCCCCCCAGGCGCCACGCTGACCAGCTGCATCAGCTTGCCTGCTAAATCCTGCCAACGATGACACGACAGAACGCGGTCAGAGAGTGGCGAGGGAAGCCAGGCCAGGTGGGGAGAGCCTGGCGTTCAGGTGGGGAGAGCCTAGCGTTCAGGTGACCTGACCAGGCCAGGTGGGGAGAGCCTGAAGTTCAGGTGACATGACCAGTCCAGGCGGGGAGAGCCTGGCATTCAGGTGACTTGACCAGGCCAAGGTTCAGTCTGCCACAGATCTGCTGACTTAGCGAGGATAAGCACCTTGCTGTCGATGACTCTGTCCAGCCATTTCAGCTGGTTCACGATGACGCGGGGGATGTTCAGGCCATCGGCTGCAGCGCTGGGGGACAGGAGGACAGGCCGGTATCTATTCAATTCGCTTTATTTATCCCTTCTAGCTCCCGTCTAGCTTTATCTATCCCAGAGTTGAGAAAGAGCCAAACCAGACTCCATAATCACTGACATGAACAACTCTGACAGAAATGTCTTACCCATCAAACATGAACTCCGGAAGTTTCTCAAACAAAGTGTTGATGACCAGAGGCTAAAAGAAATGAAAAAGATGTTTGTATCATCATCATCATCACATCACCCCGGTTAATGTGTAAAAGACGCTGAATATTCTACCACCGTTTTAACTGGCTGGACGAGATGTTTGTTTCTGTCTTTGTGTGTGTGTGTGTGTGTGTGTCTGTCTGTCTGTCTGTGTGTGTGTGTGTGTGTGTGTGTGTCTGTCTGTGTGTCTGTCTGTCTATGTGTGTCTGTCTGTGTGTAGAGAGGCGGTCCTACCTGCAGCAGTTCCATCCCTAGCAGCATGCGCAGCAGACTCTCCTGGAAGGAGCTGACAGAGCTGGACCAAACACAAGAGCCAGGGACAAGGCTATTGACTGGGCAGGGACAAGGCTAACGACTGGGCAGGGACAAGGCTAATGACTGGGAAGGGACAAGGCTAACGACTGGGGAGGGACAAGGCTAATGACTGGGCAGGGACAAGGCTAATGACTGGGCAGGGACAAGGCTAATGACTGGAGTTACTGTGATACAATTGTATATATATATACACATACATACATACATACATACATACATACATACATACATACATACATACACACACACACACACACACACAGTACCAGAGGGCTGTTTGATTAATATCTACTCCACCTGGCGTCTCCATCTGACGGGCGCGGCACACAGGGGAGGAGGCAGTTCTTGAACTTCTCAGGGTCCTCGATGTGGGACTCCAAGCCAGAGATGAACTCCTTGACAATCTGTTAAAACCAGGTTATTGGATTATTCTGTTGGCTTTGGTGCAGTCAGAAAGGTGCTGACTCTAGAAGTAATATAAACATTAGTCATACTCACATCTGGGTACCGGGTACTTTTTCGTAACTGTTGCCGTAGTCTTTTTTGGAAGACCACCTGGTCAACAGCTTGGGGAGAAAAGACAGAAACATTAGACAGACAGACAGACAGACATATATGAACTTAATACATCCATTGCATTCAGTAGGCCTCAACGTTTGAAGTGTGTTTTAAAAATGTAAATAGTTGTCCTATTGTCCTAGTACCTATCTCGTTGGACGCGCCACCCTGTCCCGTGTAGACACCCGCAGCCTGCAGGAAGTGTCCGAAGACAGAAGCGTTATTGTCCTCTTGAACTGTGGCCTTGGACTGACGGCCAGTACTCCGACTCTTCTTGGCCTCTGGACGAGAGAGCAGGACGGGTTTTAAACTGAATTAAACCATAATCCACTCACTATTCAAGATAGCAACAGCTTTATCCATTAGATAATCGTTCTTACTGGATATGTCAAGCGGTGCAGCACTTTCACCCTTGTCCACGGAGGACCGTCTCTTCTTGCGCATCATGTCTGCAGGGGACAGAGTAGCACTAGCTCGGCTGGCAGTAGCCTAACTAATGCAGTCAGCTGCTGCTGGTATGGTTAGCTACTGTAGCTAGCTAAAGCTGCTACTACTAGTGCTAACTAACGGTAGCCTAGTTGGTTAGCCAGACAAGTGAATGGACAGAGCAAATGGTAAAATAGGCACTAAAGCAGCGATCTCGTCTTCACAGAGGTGTGTGATGTATTGATAGTCTCTATGAATGTCTTAGTTGGGAGAAAGCGAGATGAAACTTACTGTCACCCGCTACTAACAGAGCTCAGGTCACAGCACAAACTCCCGCGCTGATTTGCAATGTCCGGAGGGATCGTCACAAAATCACACAACAGATAGCGAAAAACCTAGTTGATAATGGCCTCTTTTAGTACTATATACAGTAATTCTCTCGCTAAAAAAATACATAGCAAGCATTGTTATTATTCTTCCCATGGGAAAGTATGCCAAGCTACGAAAGTGCTCAATAAAAGCATTCGTAAAGACATTCGTATATCGAGTTTGTTGACTCTCCCTAAATACCCTCAGACGCCCCGACTTCTTTGTGCGCAACAAGTATAAGAACTCTTCCCCTGCTAGCCTTCGCGTAGAAGCCTGTCTGACTGCACCGAGACTGAGAAGTATCCCTGTATGTCGAGCATGGCTGCCACAAAGAAATTCTACGACCTGACGGTGAAGCTTTTGACAGGAGAAGCGTTGAATTTATTGTCCCTCCAGGGGAAAGTGGTGCTTATCGAGAATGTGGCGTCTCTATGAGGCACGACCACCAGGGATTACACCCAGATGAACGAGCTCCAGGAGCGCTACGCTGCCAAGGGGCTTGTGGTTCTGGGAGTGCCCTGCAACCAGTTCGGTCATCAGGTGAGACATCCAGGGCGTGTAGGGCATGCAAGGACAGGGGTAAAAGAGGGGGTTAGCAGACTACAGAATGGAGAGATTTGTACAGTGTGCTATTTGGGTTCTTCGGTCTATTGAACGTCATGTAAACATCTTTATTATGGCACTTTTCCATCATTGAGAAACAATTATAGTTGTGATATGCTTAATGTTGAGTATACATTCGAATGACATCCATGTCCCCTTGAAGGAAAACTGCAGGAATGAAGAGATCCTGCTATCCCTGAAGTATGTCCGTCCAGGAAACGGCTTCGAGCCTAAATTCCAGCTGCTGGAAAAAGCGGACGTGAACGGTAAGGACGTCCACCCGCTGTTCCAGTTCCTGAAGGACAAGCTGCCCTTCCCCAGCGACGACCCCATGTCCCTCATGGGAGACCCCAAGTGCATCATCTGGAGTCCCGTCTGCCGAAACGACATCTCCTGGAACTTCGAGAAGTTCCTCATCGGGCCCGACGGGGAGCCTTTCAAGAGGTACAGCCGCGGCTTCCTGACCAGCAACATTGAGGGAGACATTATCAAGCTGCTCAACCTGGCCAAGTAGCCCGTCCTAGTGTTGGTCCGCAAAGACCGGGTGAGGAGGAACGCCACAAATAATATAGTGACCATATGATGTTAGTTCACACTATACCTTGCTTAACATTAATCTCAACAACTCACCGCACTTGTAGGCCTACTCTGTGATCCGTCCAAACTCAACCTCTGTGTGACAATGCTAATAACTACCTTCCCAGACTACCTTGTGCTCCTGTGCCCAGTGCTTCTGTGTCCTGGACTTTTACTACATGAAGGCATCCTTTGAAACCAGACCTACTGTAATTGGGATATCTGATAAAATGTAAGATTCTTGACATGACAGTTGAACTGAGCCCATATACAGCACATGAGATGTAGCCTACTGTAATAGTGGAACAATAAATGTAATTTGTTACTAAGATGAAGTTTTTGATTATTTTTATTGCCATGCCAAAGGTGGTATTGAGATGTTTCTAATCAGCTAAATTTGAGAGAAGGAGGGGGAGGAATGGCAGTCATGATTTGATGGGCTATATCATTCCAGTGATTAACTATGTACACGCTATATAAATCCAATGAAAAACAGTGTTCACACGCATGTTTAACTATGCATTAACTATTTTATCATCCATTTTGAGTGAGACAGATCTATAAACAAGCGGTTTCCTCAGTGTTTAGTCCTGTTACCATGGATATGTATCCGTTTCAGGAACGTAGTTGGTAGAGTGATGAAATGAATAAGACCTCAGGTCGACTGAGGCCAGTAAGCAGACTTTGAGCCCTGATAAAGCTGGTTCCAGGGAGTAACCTAGGTGAGTCTTGTCACGGCCGTATGGGACATTGTGAAATGTCTGTATCCTGATCTCGCATTACCAAACCCATCTCCACACTTCATTTACACTGCACCCTGGGAACAAAGGCAAAAAAAATGAGGAAATGTAGCTCATACATTTGCACTGATTACCTTACCTTTGCAAAGACTTTAAACAAGGAAATGGATGCCATGTCAAGTTGCATCACTGCAAAATATTCTGATTATTTCAAATAGAAAGTGGTGCAGATTTAAAGTTATCCAGCCCTTGATCTACTGCCAAACAGGGGGTACTATAGCAGACATTAAGCTAAGAAGCTCCTGTAGTTTATCTGTATCGGTTTGGATTACTTTGAACACAGAAAAAAACAATGATGCACTACCTTTTTCTAGGCTGTTCTGAAAGCAACTAGTAGGCCTGTATCTACATCTATCTAGTCTATATCTTATATCCATCTAGTAGTCCAAACATGACATCCTTTTTAGCCGTCCAGTCTTTATTGTATTTTCAATCCAAATAATTTCCCATTAAAAACAAATATTGCAGATATGGGCAATATAAATACAATCTCAAATATTGTGATTATTTACATCTATTCAATATTCAACAGCAAACTGAAGCTGAAATGGCTGAGTCATGTCATGACTCAACAGAAGAACAGGTCTATACGCCAGGCTTTGGACAGCTGGATGTTTTCCCACTGACTATTTGAATATTACATATGGTGTAAAGCTTTTCTATTCATTGGCATAAATATGGTTATAGTACAGTAACTAATGTAATCTCAGAGGGGCTTATCAGAGGGACCCACCAAAACTGGGCTCTGACGGTCCCCAAGACATTTACATGCTGTCGTGCCACATGGAAAAAGCACAAGACAAATGCCAGAGATGCAAGGACCTTTTCTTACAGGAACTGAATCCAAGACGAGTTTAGCTGGTTATGCTGCATCAAGTCTCACGTGATCACTGGGCCTCTGAATCTGGAGTGTGTCCAGAGACGCTGGTTGCTGAACTGTATTGTATTCTGCCAATGTCACCGACAGCCCTCCTCATGGAGAACAGGTGTACATGACTACCAGCACTCAGGGAGATCCCAAGATAAGTCTAACAGAATACCAGCATGCTAATCCATTGCGATATTCTGACCGACTGTTACTCTTATCAAACTTTCCCATTCACGAGCAAGACTTCGCTATAATATATTTTATTTCAATAGATGATGGTTGGCTGAGTGTCTACTGGATGAGAACACACAGTTACAGATGCCAGCGTCCACCCTGAAACACACCAGGACGCCGCTCACTTCACTGCTGTCCACATTCTATTGAGAATTCGATTTTCAAGTTTCATAAATTAAGCACCACTTTCTGTACTGGTCTAAATCATGTCTCATTCAGTGTGCTTTTGAAGATAATGAAAATAGCCATTCGAATGCAGAGCTGCAGTACTGTACAGGGCTACTAAAGACAAGCTGGGGAGATTCACTCTGATCATCAGCTTTAAAATGACAGCCGTGAGTTCTAGGCCTCTGTGCTAAGGCCATGTCATCACACATCACACATATTTCAATATTCACTATTTCCAGATGCAAAACAAAATGAGATTTAACCGTGAAATTGTGTGAAACTCAAAGTGCCTATTTCTAACAGGTTGCAGGGATCAAAGGCCGCGGTTGCTTTTCCGTGTGTTCAAGAAAGAGAGTGGTACACTTGGACAGGATGAGACCCATCTCAGAGAGCCAGGCGGTGTCGGGGGGTGAAGGGACAGCTAGCTAGCATGCTACGCTTTACAGAGAGCGGGCGCTCGGCTAGGGAGGGATGAACGGCTCCTAATGTAATCAACGTCAGGGTCTGGTAAACAAGAGCCTTGAGCGAGAGGAGGAGGGGGACCATTCTGGGTCTTTACGTTGGGACAACAGACCCTGGACTGCAGGCCAAGTATGCAGAGCAGCTGGCTAGTATGGGGGGGGGGAGACTGTCTGGCTAGTATGGGGGGGGGGGTAGGGAGGAGTGTGTGTGGCTAGTATGCGGGGGTAGGGAGGAGTGTGTCTGGCTAGTATGCGGGGGTAGGGAGGAGTGTGTGTGGCTAGTAGGCGGGGGTAGGGAGGAGTGTGTGTGGCTAGTATGGGGGGGTAGGGAGGAGTGTGTGTGGCTAGTATGGGGGGGTAGGGAGGAGTGTGTGTGGCTAGTATGGGGGGGTAGGGAGGAGTGTGTGTGGCTAGTATGCGGGGGTAGGGAGGAGTGTGTGTGGCTAGTAGGCGGGGGTAGGGAGGAGTGTGTGTGGCTAGTATGCGGGGGTAGGGAGGAGTGTGTGGCTAGTATGGGGGGGTAGGGAGGAGTGTGTGTGGCTAGTATGCGGGGGTAGGGAGGAGTGTGTGTGGCTAGTATGGGGGGGTAGGGAGGAGTGTGTGTGGCTAGTATGCGGGGGTAGGGAGGAGTGTGTGTGGCTAGTATGGGGGGGTAGGGAGGAGTGTGTGTGGCTAGTATGGGGGGGTAGGGAGGAGTGTGTGTGGCTAGTAGGCGGGGGTAGGGAGGAGTGTGTGTGGCTAGTAGGCGGGGGTAGGGAGGAGTGTGTGGCTAGTATGCGGGGGTAGGGAGGAGTGTGTCTGGCTAGTATACGGGGGTAGGGAGGAGTGTGTGTGGCTAGTATGGGGGGGTAGGGAGGAGTGTGTCTGGCTAGTATGGGGGGAGGGAGGAGTGTGTCTTGCTAGTAAGGGGGGGGGGGCAGTGTGTATGCTAAAAGGGAGCACCTTGAGCCTTTCTTAATGGATGCATTCTTCACATGACAGGATAAGGTCACATGAAAGGATAAGGTCACATGATGATGTTAGTCAGGATGTCATTCGTTGAACTGTATACATGTCTCAATGTTAAATACAGCTTTGCATAAATTCCCCTGAACACAAACACACAAGATCTGAATCAAGGGCATCTCCCTCATACTGCCCAACCCCCCCCCTCCCTCTCCCTCTCTCAAGAAAACAGTTTGTACTTTTTTTTTTTTCTTTTTTTTTTTTTTACTGTGTACAACTTGGAACGCTTTGGTTGACAACAAGATGTGCATTTGGCTTTTCGTTTATTTCGGACTTTTCTAGTGTAAAACAGAAAAGTTTGCGTTTATAACTATGCTTTTTTTTCGGGCACTTCTAACATTCTTATTTGTCCAGTGAGAGGATACTTGCCTTTTTATATTCCTCTTGCTTTTGTTTTCATCTCCAAAACTAGTAAACTAAGTTCACACATCAGCAGGCTTCCGGGTCCGAGCTGGAAGTCTCTGGGCTCAAGCGTCTGACAGACAAGGCTTTCGGCTCTTGGTGACGAAGTATGAGATCAATGAAACATAACACAATGTGTGTGTAGGTGGGAGGGAGAGAGGGAAGAGGTTAATAATACTAACGACTCTGCCAAGTCTCATTGTCACTGAAGTAGCTCGGGTGTGTGTGTGTGTGTGTGTGTGTGTGCGTGCGCGCCCGTCAAAGCGTCGTCATTTCTGCTTCAGTGCGTGTCTCTGAGCCTTTAGCCTCTAGTGCTAGCCGCTCCTCAGTTGGTGTCCATGTGATCGTCGGCGGTCTCGGGGGCTGCGGCCGTGGAGGTGGCGAGCTGCGGCTTGGAGGAGGCGGGGTCGTCCACGTCCCGGCGTTGGTAGAACAGCACGTAGGCCGCTTTCGTCTGCAGGCCGAGAGAGAGAGGGAGAGAGAGAGAGCGAGAGAGAAAGAGAGAAAGAGAGCGAGAGAGGGCGCGAGAGAGAGAACGAGAGAGCGAGAGAGACAGACAGGATTACACTGGAGAAACCCGACACCAGTCGGCTGGTCGCCGCTAACATTATTCATTAAGCGCATCCTAGACAGGGAACAACAGATAAGCCTGGAGGTGGTTCAGATGCATCCCTTGCTGGAAAGCTGTTTGAGCATAAACAAGTGACACACACACACACACACACACACACACACACACACACACACACACTCACCACTATCTGATCCTCAGAGGCGGCTGAAACGCTGCTATCATCAAAGTAATGCCACTTTGAGTCGGCTTTGTTCATGCCGTAGGCCGTATCTGTTCACAAACACAATGGAGCCGGGTTAGACCAGGTTAGAACCATACACACTCAAACCAGGTTAAACCATATAATACATACACAATACATAGGGTTACACCAGGTTAGAAGAACCATAGAATACATCCACTCAAACCAGGTTAAAACCATAGAATACATCCACTCAAACCAGGTTAAAACCATAGAATACATCCACTCAAACCAGGTTAAAACCATAGAATACATCCACTCAAACCAGGTTAAAACCATAGAATACATCCACTCAAACCAGGTTAAAACCATAGAATACATCCACTCAAACCAGGTTAAAACCATAGAATACATACACTCAAATCAGGTTAAAACCATAGATTAAAGTGCTTTACAGCAGAGAATTTACATACACAGAGTCCTTCACATAAAAATAGACATAAAATGAACAAAAACCCAGAAAAATAAGATACTACTCTGGCCTGGTGAATGGAAGAGATATACTAGTTTGATATTGTCTGACTACAGTGTAAACATGTTGATAGTAAACATGTTGATATCAAAGTTGACAGAGCATATCGTTAAGAGGGAACCACCAACAGTTTAAACAACGTGGGGTTGATTACAAACGGTTTCCTTGGTAACAGAATGGAAAATAAATACTTTATCAGTGAATACAGGTTTGAATAGCTGAGCTGTACCAGACCAGAAACCAAACACACAGACCAGCAGTTGCACACTGAACACCAGGAGCTAACGAGACGTCGCCGTGTTAACGACATGAAACATGCAATACCGTGACACAAGGCCTCTGTGGTTGAGGTTATCTAGTTGTTCCCCCTTGTCAACTGTTATTTGAACTATGAGGAAGTTGCATTGCCAGGGTGGCGAAGGGGAGAGAGAAGTGTATGTAAGTGAAGCGTTGCGGACATAGAGGATTGTGGGTAGTGAACACTCACAGTGGCCTCCACCCATTCCTCCATAGTGGTTGGAGACAGCGATGAGGTCATAGATGTAGGGGCCGGCCTTGGGGTCGCACACAAACTCAGACATGTTCAGGTCCCTGGGGAGAGAGAAGATCACACTCAGACATGTTCAGGTTCCTGAGGAGACAGAAGATCACACTCAGACATGTTCAGGTCCCTGAGTAGGAGAGAGAAGATCACACTCAGACATGTTCAGGTCCCTGAGGGGGAGAGAGAAGATCACACTCAGACATGTTCAGGTCCCTGAGGGGGAGAGAGAAGATCACACTCAGACATGTTCAGGTCCCTGAGTAGGAGACAGAAGATCACACTCAGACATGTTCAGGTTCCTGAGGAGACAGAAGATCACACTCAGACATGTTCAGGTCCCTGAGTAGGAGAGAGAAGATCACACTCAGACATGTTCAGGTCCCTGGGGAGACAGAAGATCACACTCAGACATGTTCAGGTCCCTGAGGGGGAGAGAGAAGATCACACTCAGACATGTTCAGGTCCCTGAGGGGGAGAGAGAAGATCACACTCAGACATGTTCAGGTCCCTGAGGGGGAGACAGAAGATCACACTCAGACATGTTCAGGTCCCTGAGTAGGAGAGAGAAGATCACACTCAGACATGTTCAGGTCCCTGAGGGGGAGAGAGAAGATCACACTCAGACATGTTCAGGTCCCTGAGGGGGAGAGAGAAGATCACACTCAGACATGTTCAGGTCCCTGAGGGGGAGAGAGAAGATCACACTCAGACATGTTCAGGTCCCTGAGGGGGAGACAGAAGATCACACTCAGACATGTTCAGGTCCCTGAGGGGGAGAGAAGATCACACTCAGACATGTTCAGGTCCCTGAGGGGGAGAGAGAAGATCACACTCAGACATGTTCAGGTCCCTGAGTAGGAGAGAGAAGATCACACTCAGACATGTTCAGGTCCCTGAGTAGGAGAGAGAAGATCACACTCAGACATGTTCAGGTCCCTGAGGGGGAGAGAGAAGATCAGACACCACAGAGCAAAACATCCACACATTCAAGAATGTTTGTGTGTCATGTGTACAGAAGCAAACATAACAGAATTAGCCTGATACTATTCTATTTCTTGTCTCTGTGACACAGAAAGAGTTGGCACCAACAGAGCCCTGATCTGATCATTACCTTTCATACATCTCATCTATGCTACACTGGAACGTGGGCCTTGTTCAACTGGTTCTAGTGACAAGCTGGCTGCTTCTTCAGGTAGCTGGTGCCAGGAGTGGACTGATCCTGGTAAAACTGCTTCAGTATCAGCGCAGTCAACTAGAATCTCCTGAAAAGTGACTTAAACCTGAATACTTATGTACCTTTTGGATATTTTAGGATTATGCTTAATAGTCATCCATTACCTGCCTGTAGCTGTTTTAAATGATTTTATTAGCTGATCTTAAAACTGTACTTGCAGTGGTACTGTAGCTATTTTAATAAATATTACCTCTAAATGTTTTTAAAAAATTGTTTTTTGCAATTCGGGTAGCCATTTTAAATTATTTTACCACGATTATAGTGACCAAAATTACTGCAGTTATCGGTATTATACCACTATTTTAAAAAAATAAAATAAATAAATGCTGAAAATGTTTAAAAAGTACTGATACACAATAATTTCAACAACTTTTCTTAAAAGAAGTTGGTGCGTAAGCGTGTCATTTCCTCTGAAGTCGAAACTGGGAATGACGTCGGACTGTATGTCTATGGTAGCCTATTTACCGTGGTTATTCAAAGCACTGTAATCGGACACGGTTTTAATGATAATTAATTTTGAAACGGTAATACTAACCATCGGGAATTTTCACCGTGGTTTACTGTGAAAGCGGTAACCGTTTCATCCCTACTTAATGGCACACCCACCCAGGTCAGAGAGCTAGGTAGAACAGGGGACAATACAAGACTCTGTCCTCTGTGAGCATGAGTCATCTATTACAAGCAGGGTTTGAGTCTTGGGAATATACACTTCTGCTTCCAAGTTCCTGTTGGGAAATGTGATTCAATAGGGGCCAAGGAGCAAAAGGTGACTGTGGGACAGACTCGCTCACTCACTCACCTACCTACCTACTCACCACTGAGCTGACGCAGTACCACAGTGTTGCACATTTGTGGTTTATAAACATTTTTTAAAAGCTAATTCAAAAGACATTTAAATGGCTCCAGCCAAGTTGAAAAGAGTCTTTGTATCAAGTGGAATTACCCTTTCAAACTAGATCCAACTCTACTACTATGAGTGTGTTCTTTTCTACCTATGAGAGCTTTGACATTAGTTTCCTGTTACAGGTTTTAACCGTTGAGGCCCAGTTCTGTAAAACGTGAACATGACTTCCACCTCAACCTGACAAACCACCCAGTGTCTCAACATTTGTTAAACTACCTTGCAAAACAGCACCTCCTAGTGCACAGGACATGCTACTACTTTGGATGAAAAAAGCCCTCTCCAAAGAGTCGAGATGACCCTATTCAACCCTCAAAGTAAATCATCATTTTGAAGTGAAAAATAATTTCAAAAAGGACAAATAAGCAGTTGAAGAGGTTAAAGTTACAGAACCAAAGGCAGCATTGAAAGTTTGGGGAGGAAGGTTTGGAGGCCGTTTACCTGATGGGGAAGTCCACCACGGTGTCCAGCTTGTCTCTCCAGCAGCGGTTGTAGGAGAAGCGTTTCAGGTGAACAACGAGGATGCGAGGAAGTGACCACAGGTCAAACTTCTTGGTGGCCTGTTGGTGCTTCTTACAGGTGGGACAATACCTGTGTGAATAAGAGGGCGTTTCTGGTGTTTACATACAAAAAACACTACCAAGTACTACTTATGTAGAACAATTAGGGACCGCATTGGGCCAATCTTTCAGACACATAAAATGGCTTACAGTTATCTTAAAGAGCCCCATCAGAGCCCAGAGGCAAAGAAACAAATATCAGTCTATTTTCAGTAGGGCTGTCTTCGACTCAGGATTTTGTGATTCGACTCAGACTTGGTGTTCAAAGCGACGCGTCGAATCGTCGATGTGTTTTTTCTCTTTCTCCTGGCTATCAGAAAATCACTTGACATCAAGTTTCCGTGATTATTTTGGTTAGGCCTATATTGGTAGCCTATAGAAACAATCAATTGTTGCCAAGGCACATTTCTGAGTAGGTTAGGGTATTTGAAATCAACGAGAATGACAGTTACATAATTACAGCATTTTAAATAGCTAGAATAGCCTGGCTATCGGTTTGTGGAATAAGATGGAGGGATGCTTCGTTTTGTTCAATCTTTTTCTGAACGAACTTTCGTCCATTTAGGTTATGCTTGAATAGCCTTTATTGGGCTATTTTACCTTGATTGGTGTTTATTATTTTCCGTTGAACAAAAAAGTAGAATAAAGTTTCAAAATAAATTATTAGCCTTGCTCATATTTCCGCTCCTCTAAAATCCTCTCCGCTGCCTCCGAATGTGTTTGATAGCTTGTTTCCAGGAAGTGCAGCCCATCCCTCTTTCTTGCATTGTCCATAGTTTGGACCACTAATAATCGAGATAATTAATAGACAGGTTATCAATATCTTAAACATTTTGTCTTCATATCCATTTTGTGACATGTCGGGAGATTCGTTCCCCCCCATATGTCTAGGCTGAGGGGTACCGCCGGAGTCGGGAGAGCTGTGAAACTTTCAACTCAAAATTGCAGGCTGCACAATAAAATACACCTGTTTTCTTGTTAAACATGAATCATCTAGCATTGTCCATCTACTTCGGATGCCCCATGTTTTTATACAGTTTCACATATCCTACATTAGGGTTGGGCAATTTGACGATAGTCTCCTCAACTGCGCATTTGAATGCTTGCGCGAATCGGCTCATACGTTGGGCAGCAGTCAACAAGGAAATGTTTTGGCTGTCACTAAAGCATTTTCACAGACGTTAGAGCTCAAGCTGTCTATGGGAGACCCTATTTTTACCATTGGATATACAAGAAGATTGATTTAGGAAAGCAGTGTGATATTCCATTTGGGAAATGCACGTGATTGCTGGCGCATAGTAGGCTAGGCTAGGCTACACGCTTAGCGGAGGGGAGAGGGGCTCCCTGCCTTCTTCCCTCTGCTATATCAGTCTTAACTCTTATTTTACAGCCCAACAAATAGCTACGGTAATAGCCTAGGTCTAAAACGAATGATTGGCCTGTCCTTGATCTTAGTCCACCTCCTAGTCCTTGACAGTGGAGCAGAAATCGACTTAAAGAATCTCTGTCGACTTAAGGGTCTCCGACTGATGCTTCGACGCGTCGACTTTCAGGGGGCAGCCCTAATTTTCAGTGAGTTATCGCAGAAAAGAGGATTCGTTTTTCATCTCTACGGTGTGTTTGTTATTCAGGAAGTGGTTTGTTATTCAGGAAGTGGCTGGTTGCGCGCGCTCACCAGGGGTCATGCTCTCCCAACGTCTCCATGGTGGTGAAGAGCTCGATGCACTCCGTCAGGGCTACCGTCGACTTTTTCTGAAGACTGTGCAGCATGCTCTCGTGCTTTTCATAGGCCTGAACACACACACACACACACACACACACACACACACACACACACAATCAAAAACGGTCACAAACAGAGGACTAAGTCAGACATGCTGTGCATAGGTGAGACCTCTGACACACTTCAGATAAAAGAAAAAACAAAATAGAAATGGAGTTGGACTGCTGACCTCAGCCTCCTGGTCATCATAACACAGTTTCTTGGTGTCCGAGTCCCAGTCGATCGCCACGGTGGAATGTGCTGCGGAGATAAGAGAGAAGCAGCTCAGGTCCACTCTCAACTCGCACGTTTACAGCGGGTAGGAAGTGACACACGCGGAACAGTCATGCTTAAACACAGGTCTGAAAACAGCTTGGGTCAGCAGCGTCTCTGATCATTAACACGCCTGAACATCCGAGAGCCCATCCCAGATCTAGGGCTGGTTTCCTGAACAAAACATAAGCCCAGACTAAAACTAACACGGCCCTTCAACAAAGCACCTCCTATGACTTCATCTACGATAGATACTAGGACCTGGTTTAGATAGATTAGATAGAGATTAGATAGATTAGTTTAGATATAGATTAGATAGAGGTCAAATAGATTAGATTAGGATGGATGGACAGGCAGACAGACAGATGGATATTTTATTGATCCCGGAGAAAATCTAGGAAACCTTGTAAACGTGGGTTTAATGTGCGTACTAGAAGGTTTAATGTGCGTACTAGAAGGTTTAATGTGCGTACTAGAAAGCTTAATGTGCGTACTAGAAGGTTTAATGTGCGTACTAGAAGGTTTAATGTGCGTACTAGAAAGCTTAATGTGCGTACTAGAAGGTTTAATGTGCGTACTAGAAGGTTTAATGTGCGTACTAGAAGGTTTGATGTGCGTACTAGACGTGGATACTGACTGTTGAGTTTGAGGATGTTTCCGTCACAAGGCAGGGGGCTGATGTTGGCGGTGCCGTAGGAGTTGACCATGCTGAAGGAGAACAGTCTGGCCGGGCTGCTGGACGAGGAGGAGCTCTGCTTGGCCGCGCTGCCGCCGTTCTTAGGGCCGTTCTCCAGGTCAGAGGCCCCTCCCTCCTCCTCCTCCTCCTCCTCCTCGCCCTCCTCCGACTGGCCGTTCTCTGGCTCCGGGCTCACCTGGTGATCCATGGCCTCCTCCTCGCCTACACAACACAAAGACGGGATTATTTATATTTCTAGCATGTACAAAATTCATCCATGCCTGTACCTTTATTTGTATAGTTGGATGTAATTTGTAATTATTTGTAATTTTTTAAAAGCACATCACGAAGCCGGCAGTAACATTTCTCTGTACATTGTACACTGTCCCATTTACATGTGACCAATAAAGTCTGAACCTAAGAGATGTCAGTCCCTCTGCCTCTCACCAGCCAATGACCAGTCTGCTCTCACCAGCCAATGACCAGTCTGCTCTCACCAGCCAATGACCAGTCTGCTCTGGCACTTACAGTACAGTGTAATCAGCTTCTCTATAGGGCAGCAGTGTTATTAGAGCCAACATATAAAGAGGGAATACAGAGGATAAGGCCGCTCCAGTGCTCAGTGTTGGGTTAGCGCTGGGTCAGTGTTGGGTCAGCGTTGGGTCAGCACTGGGTCAGCACTGGGTCAGCGTTGGGTTAGCGCTGGGTCAGTGTTGGGTCAGCGTTGGGTCAGCGTTGGGTCAGCACTGGGTCAGTGTTGGGTCAGCGTTGGGTCAGCGTTGGGTCAGCACTGGGTCAGTGTTGGGTCAGCGTTGGGTCAGTGTTGGGTTAGCGCTGGGTCAGCGTTGGGTCAGTGTTGGGTCAGCGTTGGGTCAGCGTTGGGTCAGCGCTGGGTCAGCGTTGGGTCAGCGTTGGGTCAGCGTTGGGTCAGCGTTGGGTTAGCGCTGGGTCAGTGTTGGTTCAGTGTTGGGTCAGCGCTGGGTCAGTGTTGGTTCAGTGTTGGGTTACGTACTCTCAGACACTCCGTTGGGGCCGTGGCAGGTCCCTGAGTGGCTGCTGCCGTTGCTGGAGCTGGCGCTGCAGGACGCTCCGTCCGACAGCGGGCTGCCGCACCCGCCCAGGCCCGCGTTGTGATTGGATGTCGCCGCCGCGCTCTCCGAGGCCTGGCTGCAGCTGGCCGAGGCCGACGCCCTCCCCTGGCCGCACGGACTCGACGTGCGCTTCACGTAGCGCCTAGGACCGGACGCACGACGACAGGGTTAGTATTGGGTCAGCGTTGGGTCAGTGTTAGGGGCGGCGGTGGCTAACGACCGCAGCACGGTCAGATAGACCCACTCACCCGATCCGCTCCAGAACCTTCTGGTAGAGCGCCTCGGCCGCCAGGCTGTGTCTGGGCACGGTGATGAGCAGCGGCTGGCCGAACAGCATGGTGCCCGTGGACCCGCCCGTGTGCTTGGAGTGACGCTCCCTGAAGTAGACGGGCAGGTTCATCCTCTCACTGTCCTCCTCCTGCACCTCGTACCTGCACGGACACACACACCACACACCACACACACACACGGATGTCACACACACCGACTCATTCTGCTTCATGTTATCCGGTGACGTGCGAGGGGAGGGACGAGGCTCACACAAAGATGTCGTCTTTCTCCATGATCTGGTTGAGGCCGTCGTCTCTCCGGTAGATCTTGTGGAACCTGTGATTGTAAACGTCAGCCACCACCATCTGGAGACACAACAAAGACGGCCTGAGACCCACTCCTCTGCGCTTGGATCACCTTATACGACTGTCAAAGGAAGCCATATAAGGACTGTGGAGAGTATGGCCTCATGGTCTCTGGTCGACTGTACAGCACAGCTGTACGCCCAAGCAGAGTGGCTGACGGAGACAATGATCTCCACTCAGCAGAAAGGTTTACATTGGTAGCGGGTAAAAGGGCAAAGCTCTCACGTTCTCCGCAGGGATTCCAGAGAGTCTGGACAAGGCGCTGCACAGGTCTGTCACCGTGCCCAGTTTAGGAACCACCACTCGGTACTGTGAGAGAGAGAGAGAGACGGGGGGGGGGGGGGGAGAGTTCAGGTTCCCTTCATGAACTGGGCTATCCTGACATCCAGGATGCAGAGCGTAAAGCACCGCTCACACAAAGACGGGTCAGCTGTGCAGCTTAGCGAAGGAGACTAGCTACTCTGGGTTGTTTTGATAACAGGTTCCTAACAGAAGGGAAGGCTGAGGTCACCATACCTGGGTGGGCCGGGACTGGGGGTCCGAGCGGACCAGGAACACCTCCATGGTGCGGTCCTTTTTCATGGGCAGGGGCAGAGTGAGGTAGCAGAAGGGGTCGAAGGTCACCGAGACCTTGGAGCACTCGGGACACACCAGGGTGGACTTGAAGAGGCCGTGGAATATGTCCACTATGATGGAGTCGTTACGCAAGCGGTGGTTAGTCCAGGCTTCCTTGGCGACAATCTGTCCATCGAAAAACAAACAGGGTTAAACCGGGGGACGCACACATCGAGCTGCGCACGCACGCATGCACGCACGCACACACACACACACACACACACTACACTCTGCATACTCACTATATATCACTGACTGCACTACTTTTGTATATTGTTCTTCTCTCTTAGCTCATCCTTTTTTTGCACTAGCATTTTGTACTCGGCCCGTTTCACTGTCCTGTCTCTGCCCTGTCCTGTCTCTGCCCTGTCCCGTCTCTGCCCTGTCCCGTCTCTGCCCTGCCCCGTCTCTGCCCTGCCCCGTCTCTGCCCTGCCCCGTCTCTGCCCTGCCCCGTCTCTGCCCTGTCCCGTCTCTGCCCTGTCCCGTCTCTGCCCTGTCCCGTCCCTGCCCTGTCCCGTCTCTGCCCTGTCCCGTCTCTGCCCTGTCCCGTCTCTGCCCTGTCTCTGCCCTGTCCTGTCCAGTCTCTGCCCTGTCCTGTCCAGTCTCTGCCCTGTCCTGTCCCATCTCTGCCCTGTCCCGTCTCTGCCCTGTCCCGTCTCTGCCCTGTCCCGTCTCTGCCCTGTCCTGTCCCGTCTCTGCCCTGTCCTGTCCCGTCTCTGCCCTGTCCCGTCTCTGCCCTGTCCCGTCTCTGCCCTGTCCCGTCTCTGCCCTGTCCCGTCTCTGCCCTGTCCCGTCTCTGCCCTGTCCCGTCTCTGCCCTGTCCCGTCTCTGCCCTGTCCCGTCTCTGCCCTGTCCTGTCCCGTCTCTGCCCTGTCCCGTCTCTGCCCTGTCCCGTCTCTGCCCTGTCCTGTCTCTGCCCTGTCCCGTCTCTGCCCTGTCCTGTCTCTGCCCTGTCCTGTCTCTGCCCTGTCCCGTCTCTGTCCTGTCTCTGTCCTGTCCTGTCTCATCCCTACATCCTGTCCAATGTTGTATGTTGAAAAACTACAATGGCAATAAACGGATTCTAATTCTAGAGACACTACATTCTGGAGTCATCAAAGTCACAGAGTCAGACTCATCTGTATCTAGAGTAATGAAAGTATGAGAGAGAGAGTGTGTGTGTATGTATGTATGTATGTATGTATGTATGTATGTATGTATGTGTGTGCATGTGTGTGTGTGCGTAGGTATGTGTGTGTATGTATGTATGTGTGTGTGTGTGTGTGTGTGTGTGTGTGTGCATGTGTGTAGGTATGTGTGTGTGTGTATGTGTGTGTAGGTATGTGTGTGTGTGTGTGTGTGTGTAGGTATGTGTGTGTGTGCGTGTACATGTGTGCGTGTGTATATGTGTGCGTGTGTGTGTGTATGTGTGTGTGTAGGTATGTGTGTGTGTGTATTTGTGTGCGTGCGTGTATGTGTGTGTATATGTGTGCGTGTGTGCGTGCGCGTGTGTGTGTGTGTGTGTGCGTGTGTGGTACCTCGTCTGGGCGTCCCTCTGCGTCCCTCACGGCCAGGTAGGGCTTCTTCTTGACGCGGTTCAGGTCTTCATGGAGGCCGTCCAGCAGGAAGGCCAGCAGCTCCTGAGAGTCCTGCTGCTGGTAGCCTGAGAACTGGGGAGCGAAGCGGCCCACCTGGGTCTGGAGAGAGAGAGAGAGGGGGGGAGGGGGGGGGGGCCAGGAGAGCGTTAAAAATCAACGCGGCCGCTCGAACATTCGCTCGTCTGAAACTCGTCCCTCGTCCGGTGGCGCGGCTCACTTTGAAGGTGCGGGGGGCGACGTAGCTGCTGCGGCTCATCCACATCTGCTTGACCAGGTCGGCGTAGGCCTCGGCGATCTCCCCCCGCATTCCCAGTGGATTCTCCCGGTTGATCTCTGCCTCGTACTGGTCATCCAGGAAGTACTCCGTCAGGGACGACGCGTTGCTCAGGCACTGTGACAACGGGTGGGAGATAGAAGGTCCTTGAATACAACCGTACTGTGTGTGTGTGTGTGTGTGTGTGTGTGTGTGTGTGTGTGTGTGTGTGTGTGTGTGTGTGTGTCTGTGTGTGTGTGCGTTTGAGTTCTGTACCTGGAGGGCAGAGTTCATGAAGCAGGTGTTTCCCAGGTTGCTGAGCCCACACAGGCCCGGTTGTGAGGCGGACTCTCTGTAGTTGTACGAGGAGCTGTAGGAGTTGTAGCCCCCCAACCTGTCGGAGCAGAGCGGCTGTCACTCACAGGCTCAGCCAATCACAGACAAGGAGCAATGTGACAGTCAGCCGGCTGCCAAACGGGACGCCAAACGGGACGGCAAACTCCCGGCTAACCATCATCACTCAGTGACATTAGCTTAGCATATGATGATTAAATCCAGCGGTGCTATTAGCATAGCTTCACATCTGATATAATGCTGCGTTCGTTCTTGGTTGGCAGTGGCAAGTATGTCATCTCCGACCTATGTGCATCCGAGCTACAAACCTGGAGATCAGAGCTGCCTAGTTAGCTGGCTAGCCAGTCACTTACACTAAAGCCTTCTGTACACTGTACGATTGAAACAATCTTAGATCGGGATCCCTTCCTACTGTACGACCGGGACTCTGTCTCAAGACCATACGACGTGTGTATTCACACTATGCCATTTGTATTCACACTATACGATCTCTGTCAGCCCCGATTACGCCCCCGAATCATCTTGGCTGAACTTCTATGTGATCTGCGATCTACGACGAAAATATCTGACATGCCAGATATTTTGTCGGGAGGTCGTAGCCTCATCGTAGAACGTCGTAGCAATGAATCGCAGGTCGTACACCTTTTCACACTGCGCGACTTGCCCTTCTCACACTGTGCGACTTGCGAGTCCCGATTTTGCATACGATGAGCTACGATTGTCTGCGACAACCCATGACCACCTTACGACCTCAGGGTTTTATCGCAGTGTACATTCGGCTTAACTGTTAGCTACTCTACCTTTACAGAAACACAACAACTGTTTTGATCAGTGTGAAACTAAGTAAACCTTGTGGCAAGCCAACAGTTAGCTAGTGAGACACCTGTACAAACTTTCTATTGACTTCTTTTAGCCAACGGGTTAGACTTAACGATGTGTGTGGTCATGTCGAAATTACGTCAATTGGTGACTGAGAAATCATTACCAGAGTTTGCGAATAGTAACTCTGAATTGACCGTTTTATCCTAGTAGCAAGTCGCAAATTGCGATCTCCGAGTTCTAATGTAATGCAGCCTAATGAGCCCAGCATAGCATCAGATGTATGATGCAGCTCCGCAAGGTGAGGTGTGAGCGTGCCTGTTACTGGAGGAGGAGGTGTTGGTCAGTGTGTAGGTGTAAGCGTGCCTGTTGAAGGAGGAGGAGGAGGAGGAGGTGTTGGTCAGTGTGTAGGTGTGAGCGTGCCTGTTGAAGGAGGAGGAGGAGGAGGAGGTGTTGGTCAGTGTGTAGGTGTGAGCGTGCCTGTTGCCGGAGGAGGAGGAGGTGTTGGTCAGTGTGTAGGTGTGAGCGTGCCTGTTGCAGGAGGAGGTGTTGGTCAGTGTGTAGGTGTGAGCGTGCCTGTTGCAGGAGGAGGAGGTGTTGGGCAGTGTGTAGGTGTGAGCGTGCCTGTTGCAGGAGGAGGAGGAGGTGTTGGTCAGTGTGTAGGTGTGAGCGTGCCTGTTGAAGGAGGAGGAGGAGGTGTTGGTCAGTGTGTAGGTGTGAGCGTGCCTGTTGCAGGAGGAGGAGGAGGTGTTGGTCAGTGTGTAGGTGTGAGCGTGCCTGTTGCAGGAGGAGGAGGAGGTGTTGGGCAGTGTGTAGGTGTGAGCGTGCCTGTTGCAGGAGGAGGAGGAGGAGGAGGTGTTGTTCAGTGTGTAGGTGTGAGCGTGCCTGTTGAAGGAGGAGGAGGAGGAGGTGTTGGTCAGTGTGTAGGTGTGAGCGTGCCTGTTGAAGGAGGAGGAGGAGGTGTTGGTCAGTGTGTAGGTGTGAGCGTGCCTGTTGCAGGAGGAGGAGGAGGAGGAGGTGTTGTTCAGTGTGTAGGTGTGAGCATGCCTGTTGAAGGAGGAGGAGGAGGAGGAGGAGGTGTTGGTCAGTGTGTAGGTGTGAGCGTGCCTGTTGAAGGAGGAGGAGGAGGTGTTGGTCAGTGTGTAGGTGTGAGCGTGCCTGTTGAAGGAGGAGGAGGAGGTGTTGGTCAGTGTGTAGGTGTGAGCATGCCTGTTGCCGGAGGAGGAGGTGGTGTTGTTCAGTGTGTAGGTGTGAGCGTGCCTGTTGCAGGAGGAGGAGGTGTTGTTCAGTGTGTAGGTGTGAGCGTGCCTGTTGCCGGAGGAGGAGGAGGAGGAGGAGGTGTTGTTCAGTGTGTAGCCAGAGTTGCTGCTGCTGTCCCCGTTGGTGACGGTGGAGGAGATGGTTGCTGAGGAGTTGGAGGAGAGCTTTGGGGAGGTGGTGAAACTCCTGGAGGTGGCTGTGCTGGATCTGCACACAGGCACAGAAATACACAGCACACACTTAACGCCGTTTTACATACAAACATGTTTTATCTTTTCCATTCTATAGCTGGAAATAATTAAGTAAAGATTTATTAATGGAGCCATAATTGCTCCTGCTGCTGATGAACCTTTTCCACTGCTGGAACCCAAAATTCACCCCACTGGGATTATTAAAGTATATCTTCTTTCACAACAGGAACATAGTGCACACACATCACATAACTTGATGTGCACTAGATACATTGTTAAACATTTAGTCACCTTAGACCAGAGCAGTGGTGAGGGCCAGGAGCCAGGTATTGACTTACTTTGGATGGGAAGCTTGTCTGGGCCATGTGCCGTCCTCGTTCCTACGTTCGATCACCAGCACCTGTGGGAAAGCAGCCAGGAAGAACAGAGTCACTGGGACTGAGCCGCCGCTCGCTGACCTCAGCAGCTACGGTGATGGTGTTGTGGTGCGTTGGCAGAGACAGTGAGAGCCTGGCTAACGTGATCGAGAGTATACGCGTGATAGTATTCAAGATACTCGTCTGTCCTATATGAAGCCTGGTGGCATACAGAACTACAGTCTCATAGCATCTATATGCTAGTAGACGACTAGACGTTAGACTTTTTCTTTTGCCTGCGATTTGCTTCATGGTTTAATGTCGCTCTGAGGTGAAGCTACATGGATTGCGTTTACGTTCATCCTAAATGAGCTTTTCATTTCTACTTTTACTATTTTTCTATCAACTGCTAGGCCTATACAGTATCTAAAAGTAATTTGCTGAAAAAATGTACTGTAGCTACTTTTGAAAAAATTTGTTGCAAACAAAAAAACAAGCTCTGATTACTGAATTGAGCTCTGAATACGAACCAAGCAAGCGAAGAGGGGAATACTCAAATCACTCAGGCCAGCACTCATCATCATCACACACCATAAGTGAGGGTACGGCAACATCACAAAGCACTATATAAATGCAGTCCATTTACCATTTAGTGCCGAGTTGTTTACAGGGAAGCAAAGGTCAAATCGGAAGGCCGAGTAGTGAGCTGACTGTGTGTGTGTTTGTGTGTGTGTGAGTGCCTGTGTGTGTGTGTGTATTGTGTGTGTGCATGTTTGTGTGTGTGTGTGCGTGCCTGTGTGTGTGTATGTGTGTGTGCCTGTGTGTGTGTATGTTTGTGTGTGTGTGTGCCTGTGTGTGTGTGTGTGGGTGTGTATGTGTGTGTGCCTGTGTGTGTGTGTGTGTGTGTGTGTGCGTGTGCCTGTGTGTGTGTGTGTGTATGTGTGCCTGTGTGTGTGTGTGTGTGTGTGCCTGTGTGTGTGTGCACGCTATGCTGCGTGTTCTCTACCTGGCCCTGGAACAGGCCTGCATCCTGCACGGTGGAGTCAGGCTTGTTCAGCTGCTCGTAGGTGTTGCTCATGTACTTGTTCCACAGTCGCGTCTCCCGGCCAGACGGGATCTGGAACAGAGACCTCATCTCCTTCTCTATGGTGTCTGTGGAGGCAACATCCAGCCAATCACATGTCACCGCTGTCAACATCCAGCCAATCACATGTCACAGCTGTCAACATCCAGCCAATCACATGTCACAGCTGTCACAACAATAACCTGCTGACTGCACTGTGCATAGGCTCGCACTGCACACACAGACATCACAAAAGCACACACACTGCATATATAAAAACATCACACACACATTAACACTTCACACATACTGTATATAGACTCATCACACACCCTTTTGTATGTTGTATTTTGCACTGCTCATTTGCACTGTCCCGTCTAGTCCTGGCGCCCTGTCTAACGTGGTCTACCCATCAGTGTTATGCACAAACTGACCAAAACAAATTCCTAATATGTGTAAAACTACCTGGTTAATAAATCTAATTGAGTCAGAGGATGATATCTAGATTAAAGACTTACAATGAACCGTATAAGGCCCTGTTTGCATATTAGACATCAAGCACTATTCCTTACAGCTCAGTTAAACCAGATAAGCGTTAGTATCAAACCCGTCTCCATGCCTGCAGAGGACAGTCTCTCACCGATGGTGTCAGCTTTGCTGAAGTGGCGCGTCACCACATTGTCTATGTTGTCATTCTCACACAAGTTGAGCTCCAACAGGTAGACCTCCACTTTACAGTGCTTGACGAACATGCCATGCTCCACCACCTAGGGGTGACAGACAGAATGGACTACGAGAACGAAGGGGAACGCAAGTCTGTGGACGACAAGAGCACCTGTGGTGAAAACAGAAACATGGTTCTCTTTTTCTCAGCCTCACCTTCCTAACGATCGGCCACTGGCCCTCAAGGCATCCGTACCAGCTGACCAGCTTGCTCCAGGCCTCGGTGGGGACCAGCACATAGTCCAGTTCGTCTATAAGGTGCTCCTTCAGGACCTGGCTCTCATGGTCTGGGGGACAGAGACGGGAGGGGTCACGACAGGACTTCATAGGGGTCTATGTAAGGACTTTACGGATGCCGTTCCTAACCATAATAATGTTTGTACAAGGATTGAAATCTTGTTGATAGGGAGGCAGACAATAGACAACACACACACACAGAAAACAATAAAATCTTTCCATAGTGTGTGACGTTTTGTCACAATGTGCTGAGGTGAGTTATTTTGCCCAGCCTTTTACCTGAGAACAAACCCGAGTTGTCAATGGGTCCTGGATAGAGACTGTGCTCTCCAACATTGTACGTATCCCAGCTGTCGAAGCCCACATACTTCTTCCACTGTTTAAACCACCTGCTGTCAATTAGGAACCTGTAAAAACAGAAGCACCGTTGGTGACCTTAGCAGCAGTGTACATTTGACCGCAGGATCCCGGCTACGCTGTGCAGGGAGATGTAGATTGTGTCTTCACACACTACAGTGTGTTTGGAGAAATAGCCAATCCAGCAACATTTATGCAACACCTACAAAACATCCCGTCTTGTGCTCTAGGCCACAATTGCAGATATAGTAACAACGGGCCAGGGTGTCTTAATCTCGTCTCAAGTAATTTAGGAATCTCCTCCACTGCATCAGCTTGTTAGCAGGATTTCCCACAGTCCAGGAGTAAAACTTTTTATGGTACACCACTTTCTGTTAACTTGAGGTCGAGTCTTCACACCACGCAAGATGTTGACCCTTGTTTATTTAGGCAGATTAGAACACAACACACTGCAAGCTGTCAAGGGCCGTTGTTGTAGGATAACCAGCTAGATGGATAGATCAATCCCATTGATTAATATTCACTTAAAACATTATTCTGAATTCGCTTAGTAATATAATCTGTATCTGTATCTGACAATTTTGCTAAAATAATGTCTGTCAAACTATAGGCACACCCAGGCAACACAGTTAAGTTGCTGCTGGGCTTCCTCCAGTTCCAATGACAAAGCACTACGTTAGTGAGCTAGCTAGCTGGTTTATGACAGCATTACCCAGCTAGCTCGCAGTCATTTCCACTTTCACATTGAGCATGGGCCTGCTACGGCTCACTCCTCGTCATTTCGGAGCTAGCTAGCTAACGTTAGCTAACTCTCGTAATGTTAGCTAGCAACTACTACACTGTATACTGGACTAGTTTGGGGTAAATGTGGCGTCTGCGATAGCTAGCTCTGGCTATCAAGCAGTCAAATCGTAGATAACAGTCACCGTTTTAGCTAGTTACATATCTAGCTAGCGTGTTCGCATGTGTTGACCAAATGCACAAATCAATCTATTTCCTGATCAGTGGGAACCGGTTTGGCTAGCCTTTAGTGAATGGCCTAGTTGGCTAAGTTAGCTAGCTAGACTATCGGATGTCCCTCCAAGCTACTCCCAACCACAGCACCAGAACGGGCTGTGAGCAGCTAACGTTAGCTAGCCTCCCTTGACATTCATGGCTAGCGAGCTAACGTTAGCTAAGGTAGCCAGCTAGCCACCTACGCTAGCTAGATTATAAACACCTCGCAGGCGAATCTCACCATTCGTCGCCCTTTCGAAGAGTTGTTTTGAGGAGAGTTCCAATACTCTGCTTTTGACTTTCGTTTGAAGGTGTCGGTATCTGAGCGGCTACCGGCTCCGGATCGGAGTCTGCCGCGTTACCCGACTCGGGTCCGCCTCCCTCGGCCATCATGCAGTGAGTGAACCGGAATCTCGTGAGCGCGCGATACGAGAGCTGCAGATGCACGAGCGCTCTCTACGACGGTGACTTGCAGTTTTCGGCAGCTTCAGGTTTTCAACAGTGGAGGCGACCGTGGCTACCGTTTCACCGTCTTTACAGAGCTCTCCAATTATTATAATTATTAGCTAGCTTAGCCAGTTACAGACTATATGCACAATTGTGATCGGCAGTTTCATACTTTTCATCGGCTGTAACGTTTACACAACCATGTATATAGATAACTAACGTTTACAACTTATTTGTCTGGCATTGCTGCCCTGCTGTTGGGAGTGTAGAGCCATTGTCATGGCAACGGATCCTTGTTTGGGTCTCATCATGGATGTGGTCTCATGGGGCTAACCAGGTTGACCTTTGGCCGAGGTCCATGAAAGGTGATACAAGCTTACAATTTAGTCAAAGTGATCTTTATACAAAAACACAGGAAAATGTTACAAAATAAACTGGCTAAATAAATATTAAAAATAACACTGCATTAAAATGTCACTACTACACAGTAAGCCAGTCCCCTACACAGCCAATACCCACCTAAAACATCTGCCAACAGCATGGAAAGCAGCTACTGCTGCTCAAAAGAAATGTGAAGGTGGAATAATGGTGAAGTCGAATTAAATCTCTGGCAAAGGGATTATTTTTCATAACAGTTTAGTAAGATGTCATTATCGCCTCTGGCTAAGTTCCATTTAAACAAAATGCTAAACTCCTAAGGACTCTAACTGAAAAAAAAAACTATTATCAAATGTCATGTTGATGGATCTGAGAGTACAAGGTATTGATAACATTTCAAAAAGCAAAAGGAGTGATATTGTTGCAACATTGTTGTTCATTGCGCTTTTGTATGTTTCGTTTCAACAGTGACATTACAGCGTCCCATTGGCATCCAGTAAACCTTTGCATTGCATTAGAGTTCCTTTCAATCATTTCATTGAGGGTACAGTAACATCAATGAAACTCGAAGACACCATGATTATAAACGAAGCACAATTAATGTAAACCTTGCAAAAAGCTCTGGAGACTCACACCATTCTCTTTCTTAATGCCACCGAGCTTCCCTCCCAGTCATCAGAATTAAATAAAAGTAGACTTGTGCCCAGTAGTATTAGACAGTTCCCTGTAGTGATCGACAGGCCGTCAGAAGATGCCGGTCGGCAGGT
Source organism: Borostomias antarcticus (assembly GCF_949987555.1). NCBI lineage: Eukaryota > Metazoa > Chordata > Actinopteri > Stomiiformes > Stomiidae > Borostomias > Borostomias antarcticus. The sequence continues at coordinate 12,448,467 of NC_140244.1, forward strand.
CCTTGCTGAACATCCCGTCCAGGTCCAGCTCCTTGCTCATCAGCTCCTCCTCTACGCTCTCCAGCGCCCACTGGTGGTCTGTTAGCTCCAGTGCCTCCCACTCTGCCTAGAAATAAATACAGCGTTCCAGCATGAACTGTACTCAGCCAGTTAACTGAACTTCTGTGATAACAAACAACTTGTTATACCTTAAAGGCTTTATTAGTGTCCGCAGGCATCGCCATGGCGGCTCCACTCATCTGTTCCTGCATGATTCTGGACTGGTCTGCACCTGTCCGGGTCACATTAAGACAAGTTACAGCATAACGTTTGCTTGCATCGGAATGACAGCAGATATCAAGAATTCTTAGTGTCGTAAAAAGTTCGATAAGAAGATCTGATTACCGTTATCTTGTCCGAGAATTAGAGAGTACATGCTTCGCAGCCCAAACACATTCAGGAAGTACCAGGATGCTGAGCTCACCCTAAAACAACACACATTTACCCTCTACTACTGACAGAGCACAGCTGCATGCACATGACTGAGTACATCTCTGAAAACACGCACCACGAGGCGTCCAACGAGAGCAGCTCGATGCCTTGCTGCAGCATGGGCTTGAAGCGCAGGGTGAGAGGGAACGGCACCTTCGCTGTGAGGCACACAGAGGCGCTACGTGTTAGTAAGTGGACTAAACACATTAAAGTCGCACAGAAACGGACGTTTGAGATCATCTAACTTCCGTAGTTTGACGTATTTCCGACGCAAACAAGCTATGAGGGTGGGACATAATGTTTAGAGGAATTTGATTGGAACATTGACAAGTGGACGGGTTTTAAGAACTTTAGACAGATTTGATAGAAGGATAGCGTTGATTGACGGGTGGATGTTGTGAAATGATTGGCCTAAAATCTAAGGTACCTGTTGTCGTCATTGCCCGTGATCTACCGTTTTCCAGGAAGTAAGAAATTATATACTTTGATATAAGATTACAACAAAAGTAGAATTTTTTAATTTTTTTGGCATACATCGTTGAATAGGTGAACACTATGACCAATTATGTGAACCAAAATGGGACAGAATGATTTTTTCATTTCTGTGCGACTTTAAGGGTGAATGAGGAAAACGCTGTAGAATGAATGTATTTCCAAAATGAAAATAAAAAGCTCATTCCAGCGCCGTTTAGTGCGAGCACCTACTTGTGACGAATCCTGAAAATGTCCAGTTGATCCAGCCCCCGATGAGGATCATGGGAAGCACGTTGGTCACGTTGCCTTTCATCATGTCGGTCAGCATGCTGGGGTCTGGGAGCACAAACAAAACAGCGCGTAGCTATGGCAACCCTCCTACTGTAGTCACTGTTGTGATGATAACACACAGCCTTCTTCCAACACTTCTGCCATCTGACCAACACAGGACAACTGAACACCTTGCCGATACCATAAACAATAACAATTGACTGTACAACTGTATATTTTAATTGTAATAATTGCACCGCCTATATTACAGTCACAGTCATCCATGATTGGATGGAATACGTAGACTGTTAAGACTACAGATAGTAAATTGGGGACAAGGTTGCAGACAAGACCAGATTGGGAACAAGCGATAACAAGAATTCCAGTATGCCTATACTGGTTATACATGCTTATACTGGTTATACATTCCTATACTGGTTATACATGTCTCTACTGGTTATACATGCCTATACTGGTTATACATGTCTGTACTGGTTATACATGCCTATACATGCCTATACTGGTTATACATGCCTATACTGGTTATACATGTCTGTACTGGTTATACATGCCTATACTGGTTATACATGTCTGTACTGGTTATACATGTCTGTACTGGTTATACATGTCTGTACTGGTTATACGTGGCAAATAAACCTTCCATTCTATTCTAACACATGGCCTTGTTCCTGTGTCAGGACTTGCTCCTCTCTCTTACCTGTCATTGGTGATGGAGGAACAACCTTTCTTTTGGTCTTCTTAAAGAATCCATCCTCTTGATTGTTGAAGTAAAATTTCCTCATCAAGAAAGACTTAAAAAATACAAGACAAATACAAGAATTTTTATTGACATCATATCCTAATAAAGATGTGAGTACTCATATATATATATACATCATATCCTAATAAAGATGTGAGTACTCATATATATACACATCATATCCTAATAAAGATGTGAGTACTCATATATATATACAACCCAAGACTGGTTTATTGTGAGAGGGAATACAAGGGGCCAGAAACAGGGGTTGAAAAGACAGGAGAGGAGAAGGGCCTGGTACGCGTCTACAAACAGAGAGATGGAGGGATGAGGAGGAGAGACAGAGGAGAAGGGCCTGGTACGCGTCTACAAACAGAGAGATGGAGGGATGAGGAGGAGAGACAGAGGAGAAGGGCCTGGTACGTGTCTACAAACAGAGAGATGGAGGGATGAGGAGGAGAGACAGAGGAGAAGGGCCTGGTACGTGTCTACAAACAGAGAGATGGAGGGATGAGGAGGGGAAACAGAGGAGAAGAGACTGGTACGCGTCTACAAACACAGAGATGGAGGGATGAGGAGGAAGGACAGAGGAGAAGAGACTGGTGCCTACAGAGACAGAGGGATGAGGAGGGGTGAATAATAAGGAGAAGGGGTGGAGCTCAGCCTACGGGATCCAATCAGGCTATGATCTAACCCCATAAAAGAGCCAATCAGGCTATGATCTAACCCCATAAAAGAGCCAATCAGGCTTTGATCTAACCCTATAAAAGAGCCAATCAGGCTATGATCTAACCCCATAAAAGAGCCAGTGCTGCTCATCTTAACTTTCTAGTCTCCCACATTGATCTCACCTGTTTCGGAATGTATTTCCCGTTCTCTCTGAGAATCCTGCTCCTGATAAGCACCTGGCTGGATATCAAAGAGAAGTTGGTCTAAAAATGCACCTCCATGTGAGATATGCCAATGGTAATAACAGGATTATAAAGGGCAAACTATAATCCTAGATGAATCTAAATTACCTGTCTGACACCTGCTCTAGCGTCAGCTTCTTGTCGCTCTGGAGCAGGATGGAGACGTAGTGCCGGATCACTCCGACCAGGAAGGTGATGAAGACGATGGGGAGGACCACCCAGAGACGGATGTTGGAGTCCAGCAGGAGCTCGGGCTCAGCCATTGCTGGGAGGGAGGCTGGAACAGACCACAGCTGAGTCACATACATGACTCCTCATCACACAGTCTTAAAACCTTATGTTTATAAAACACTGCATCAGACAAGACAAATAACACAATACAGTACTACTGCATTAAACACTTAATAGCACAGTAATTGCAATAATAGTACTGATAATATGTATGCTATTTATAAGTTGCCTACATTTTTTAACAGCTACACGGTTATTGGTAGTTACTGTACTTAGTTCGTTATTTAGTTAGTTAGATCCAGGAAGCAGCATAAGTCAATGCATTGGCCACTAGGCGACCCCCCCAAGCCTCTCATCTGTGAGAAGCTAAACTTGCAAGCTAGCTACCTAGTTAGCTAGATAGCTAGGCTAGCTATGTCACTAACGTTAATCCTGCACATTTTGAACACTAGATAGCTATATTGGCATACTCATTGTGTTATTGGCTAGCCAGGTTATCAAACTACCTAGCTAGCCAGTGCTAAGCTAGATAACTAGCGAAGTCAGGCACCAAGCTAGCTAACTAGAACCGTCAAAAACGTAGCTAGATGAACGAATATCGACCTATGCAGCTAATTTCTTGCTAACAGGTAGCTAGCGTCCTAGTTGGTGATGGCCATTGTTCAGACTGAAGATGCTAGGCTTACTAGGCTAGCTAGCGAGGCTTAGTATTACGTTAGCTTAGGCTCTGTGTTATCTATCACGATGTGATGAAATCTATAATGCTGCTGCAACCAGTAATTATCTCACCTTACCACGAGTCCGTTTGATAAAAGAAGTCTGTCGTGAATTCACAGCCCAGCCGATGCCAATAAATCACTATACAGTGGATTATTTGTTGGCTTTTGTCACCATGGTCCTGAAACTGTCCGTGACACAGGGAGGGGATGCAGACTGCTCAGTCAGTGCAACACGGCCAGTCCTGCAGCATCGGCAGCAGCAGCATAGCACTGCCACCTAGTGGTGATGGTTGAAAATACTCTCCTCCTTGAACCTTCACATACAGTAGTGTAATGAATGTCCTCTGCATGTAAATCAATAAAAACGGGTCACTGCATTATCAAGTGATATTCAAATTGCATTACTAGTGATGCAGCGTTTCTTACTCCCTTCTTCACTTTGTTCCACACAAAATAAATTGTAGAACAATATAATATATAATATATACATTAGCTGTTACAAACCGAAAGTATGACTTAGTATGACATTATCTGGCATTATAAGGCATTCTTCAGACTGAGTTTATTGGAAGTAAAGTAATTACAGCACAACACAGAGGAGGAGAAACAGCACATTCAGGACGGAATGATAAGAGTAAGAGAGCTTGACAAAAGACAGTAGGTGACAGGTGTACATGGGATATCCAGAGACATACATCAGAATGACAAGACAGTTCATAGGTCATGCTCAGGGTGTAACACAACATGTACAGTAGCAAGGTCAATAATGGGCGTAAATGCATCTTTTGATATATTTTATCGTTAAAAAGATATTTCAACATGTGGCAAAGACTATTCAACAATGAAATGTTATTCTTACATATTGACATGAAATAGCTATTATTCCTTTGAAAATTAATCATTTCAAATAATTCAAACATTTACTGTGAATGTAAATCATATACGCATAGAATGTCAAGCTGCGTTCTATAGGCCTACATTATGGAGCATTCTGTGTACTTTACCTAGTGTACTTCACCTACAGTAATATCCTACTTGATGTTTTTTTCCCCCTGCAGAAAGCAAGTCACGCACCGTGCAATTTGGGCTTGTTTAGAAAGAACTCCTACAAAGGGAGGCATTGATTGAACAATTCTATGCAGGGAGCATTCATTGTAGTTTTTCCAATTAACTTTCCCAAACATCCAAAGGCCTACTGAGATTCATTTTGAATGACATTTGAATTTGAGTCAGTGAACAAATCCCATTTTACGAAATAGAAAAATAACATGCTCTACACAAAACAAAAATATTGTTTTTTAAGTTTTCTTTTCCGTATGTCTTTATTAAAGGGCATCTCTGAAAGTCTTTACAGGGTGATTTTCATGTTTCCAACAACCATTTTTTCACACCGTAATCACTTGGAGCAACTCTATAAGCAGATCACTGAATATTCCTCAAGAGCACCTTTCTGTAATAAAACTGACCCCTGCTCAGACAAAGGTGTGGAGACTCAACCACGGCTCCCAAAACTCCATGTGAATGTTTTACCATATTGCTGTAACCACACCAGCACCACATAAATCCTGTCAACTGAATGATCCCCAAAAGAAGGTTCATATTGTAGATACAATACACTTACAATTAGCAACCCAAAAGGGGTGTCTGTGGCCATTGGAAAATGCACATAATTCCAGTCAATCACTTCACCTCTGAGTGAAAATGTCTGAGGAGACCAATCACTCAACCCACTGTGGTGCCCATGGGAGGGCGGGATCTACACAGACACCACTGTCCTGAGGTATTTTAGGATGGCCAGATTACAGGAGAGAAGTAGTATGGGGTGTCATTGTCATGTCAGATTACAGGAGAGAAGAGGTATGGGGTGTCAGTCATGTCGGGAATAAAAATACAGTTAAAAAAATCACAGCATCCAAGAGCACCAACCTGAGTTGCCTCGGTAACTGTGGGGTCCAATATGAAACCAAAGAGATAATTTAAGGCATTCGAGTCTCAATAATACATGTTGAGTTTCTTGTCAGATCTTATACACAACTTTCCATCTTGTCAAATAGGTTGAGAACAAGCCAATAGTGGTTTTCTTTTGACTTTGGCACTCTCCTCAGAATTAATATGACTTGAGAATAATAGTAATGGATACTTCATCTATTTTTTTCATTTTGCTCTCTACTGTTTCACACAACAGGCAACATAGAACGTCACCAGATGAAAGCCTGAGCAGACAAGAGGTTCACCTATAAAGTTGATCTAGTCTCTCTATTAAAAACTGAAAGCCTGACAGGAAATGATACTTTGGCCCTCTGAAGATCCTGTTGTCCATGTCTCATTGTGGACTATTCCTTATCACTGCTGCTGAAGTAGAAAGGTGACGTCATAACATTTTTTACAGGTCCGTAAAGCCTTTTTGACTATTCTAACCACTTGTCCTGACTACCTGTTATAAACACTAGAACATTCACAATCCCTTTTGTGTTTACTTGTTCTTTTACATCACTGCCAATTTGAAATTAGATGAATCAAGAAAATCAATTACCGGTAGAAGATAAAAGACAAAGATCTACTGTACAAAAGAAATTTAAACTTAAGCATATTGTTTCTGACACAGTAAAAACATAGCTAAAAAGAAAATGTAATAAAAAAAATGAACGTGTAATGAACAAAAATGAATTAAAAACAAAACAAGAGACAAATATGGACAGGAGTAGCTCAGGCAGTTAGGCAGTCTATTTAGAGAAGCCAGGGCTTACTTGATTCTAAAATTATTGCTTGAACAAGCTAACACCTAGTGGCACCTGGTCACACCCCTCCTTGATCCCCTGCCCTGCTCCTCGGCCAGGGGACAGGCCCCTCCCTCAACACATCTCAGAGTCCCATGGACGCAGTTTGGACTCCCTTGGAGGGAGGAGGGAGGGAGGGGCAAGCCCAGGGCCCTGGTCCTCAGCTGGCAAGGAGCAGGCCACGGGGGCACGGGGCAGTTCAGGGTGCATCATGGGAGATATCACAGTGTGTGGGGTCCTGAGGCAATGCCCTGATCACAGTGTGGGGCAGGGAGGGTGTCTGGCCGTGTGTTCTGCTCTGACGTCCCCCTGCGAGCCCTCTGCAGGGGCTGGACACGGGGCAGACGGTGGAAGGCAAAGGGCCCACCAGCAGTCAGCAGAGGGGAGGGAGGGATTCTACATCTCATTCAGTGAGACACATTCTCCATCTCTACTGTATTGTCTCCCCGTGTTGTAATTTCATCCCACCTCTCTGCTATTTATGCACTATGCTACCCCCCCCCCCCCCCTCTGGGTTTCATGCCCCCCGCCCCCCTCCACCCCCGGGGAGAGACGATCGATCCTCCTCTCCCAGCCGATGTCTATCTGCAGTGGTGGAAGCCTGAGGTGCCGTCCGGACCGGTCGGCTGGCGGATCACGTGATTGTTGGGGCGAACTGCTTCTGATGCCGGCTGGGCATTCACACGCACTGACCTGCCAGGAAAAGAGGTGGAGTCAACTGACGGATTTCAACCTTTTTTTTTTTCTTTTTTTTTTTTAACTCTTGACTGGTCTGTAGATAATACATTTGCTCTCAGACATTAGGCCCGGTCTTAGACATTAGGCCTCTTCCTGTGGTTTGAGAAAGTGTGTCTCTCTGTCTGACCTGTCCTGGCCGGCTTTGTCCTGAGGAGTTTCTTCAGAGCTGGCGCTACCCAGGATCCTCCTGCGGGCCTCTGCGTACTCGGCCTCTCGCTGGGCCAGGGACTTGACCTGCTGGGACGGCCGGGACGAGGCGGCGGACGAGCCGGTGGTGCCGTTGGTCGTGGGGCGCTTCAGGATGCGGATCTGAGGGGGAGGGGCGGCGGGCAGAGAGTCGTCCTGGATTACCATGGCAGTCCGCAGGGGGGAGGAGCTACCAGGGGCCGTTTTCCTGGGATTGTGAGAAAAGAGTACGGATTGAATATTGTAGAAAGCACATAGAATAGCATAGTTCATTTGACTTTACCCTTCACAACCAAATGACCTTAACTTATACTCACTTCGCTTTCTGGCTTATTTTCAGTTTTGCTTCAAGTCTTCTCTCTATCTCCTGTAAGGAGGAGGTCAAATCAATTAACAAATCAACATGACAAGATCAGACTTTAGTTAGGTGTTTACTCTGAGAAGTAAGATAGCTGGCCCTGAAGCTGAAGGATAATAAGATGTTCACAGTGACGTTAGTGCAGAAGAGAACACAAGAGCTACTTCAAGCCAAAGTGAGGGATTACTGCCGTTGGGGCTAGAAATCTGTCTCCATGACATGAGTGACGAGTGGATAACCATACACTTTATTGGCGTAGACTAGCTAACGTATGCTTATTTCTTGTTCCTAATGTATAGTTCCTGACGCCCCAGCTATAGTTTAGCTAGCTAACGTTAGCCATCTAGGGAATGTTTCTAAGGCCTGTTGACGTCCAGCTACGTTAGCCTAGCTAGCAGACGCTTACGTGTTTAACTGTTAGCTTTGAAGTCTTGGTTGGGACGACTGCAAGTCAGTGGAAAATAAATATTCAAACGGGACTGTGAACGTTTTCTGTCGGTAGATCCAGGACTGTTTTATTCCGGTAAAACGGATTCACCAAGTAGCCTAACTAGTGGCTAACGCAGGCGGGCTAGAGGTTAGCTGTAACGTTAGCACAGGAAAGCCTTTGGGAAAGACAGTGTCCAGCTAGCTAGCAACGTTAGCTGGTTAGCTAAGTTAGCAATATATAGCCTGTAAAATATGTTTTGCTCACCCCGCTGTCCGCAGCTTCTTCCCAGCTTTCGGCAACATCTTCGTCATCCATGTTACAGACTCCAGACAAGTCTAGACCCGGGCACACGTTCTTCTCAATTCACAGACATACAAGCACAAGCTAGCTAGCTAGCAAGCTGTCTGAGAACGAACCATGGATGTATTACGACCCAGCCTGAAATAATGATGTGCACAGCGCCCCCTGCTGCACGGTGGACGTAGGTGGATGGGCGCGCGTTCACAGACGGGCAGTTACCCAAAGGTTGAGAGGTTTCCTACCAGGCCTAAAAACCTAGTAGTTAACATCCAAGCCTAGAAACTCCTAGAACAGGACTGCATTCCTCTCTCACCAATGATGACCATATACAGGACCTCGAGGGGTAATACTTACATGGGGGGGGGGGGGGTATTTAATCACCACAGGGCAAGTGACATAATTACACACGTGCGCGGCGACACATCACACAACAATCAAGGGTTGCCGGTGGAATTTATCCTCTGCATTTTCGCCACCAGGGACAGTGAGGAGCCGGGGACGAAGTCCAAGTGCTCAGTCCAAGTTAATGCATGTTTGTTTGTAAGTATATGTTTACATGCTGCATACATATTGGGTTTTTGCGAACATGCAAATTATGCACAAAAAGGGTCATCGTACCCTTTCTTGCTGTGTGAAGAAACTACTGCATCACCATGCCGCTTGTGGTATTCAGTGTCTTGCTCAAGGACACCGGGACCCTGGATTGAACCAAGGATCTTCCGATACTCTACCTCCCGAGCTACCTGCTACCCCATACATGAACCATTTACCATTTATAAGAGTACATTACTATACTATTATATTTGCAAATGAATTGTATTCTAAGAAAATGTATTAATGAACATATGGCATGGTGCCCATCCTGGTCATGTGCCCCTATGATCATTTACGTGCGCGCTCCCGTCCTCTACGGAGGATGGTGCCAACCAAGATGGCGGATGTTTGGAGTATGGCGATTTACTGCCGAAGCTGATAAAGGGAAGGAGAGGAAAGACAGAAGATAGAAACTCATAAAAAAAAGAAAACGTGTTGAAAAACGGTGACTATTAGTTAACACGACTTGGGATATATGTTAGATTGGTAATATTAATTAGTAAACGCTCACAGATATGTAGCTCGCTTGATAGCTAGCTGAGTGCCGTTAACGTTAGCTAGCTGAACAGCCCGTCTCCATCCCTGCTTGATACCTGGCTAGCCGTTCCTAACGCACTGTGCTGCTGCTGCTACACCAGCCAGCTACACAACCGACCGCAGTTTCAACAACAATAGTCAAGTCGCGACCTTGCCGGACAAACCAGTCATTGATTAATTGATTCCCTATCCGACGCACATGGGTGTGACTGATATCAGGAGAAGTCTAGCTAATTTGGGAGGGCGGGCCAAACAGTGAAGCCTAGCCTAGTGATGCTAGGTCTCGTTTTCGCCACATCGATCGATAGGCTTATTATAGCTAGCAAATTCACAAATATGTTACGTTAGCGAGTGAACATTAACCCGCTGACTAGACAGATAACGTGAGTCATTTTGCAATGTAGCTAACGTTACGGCTTAGTTGCTAATTAGTTTTTTTTAAACAATGTAGCCATCTAGCTAGCTAATTGGATGGAATGTGTTTGATTACGTTAGCTACTCAATGATCGGTGCACTTTTCCTTGTCTCGCTAGCTACGAAAACATTGGCTGGCTAGCTTGTCTAGATTGTGTAATTGATGCAATGTTAGGTTAGCTACTGTTTGGCTACCTTCGTGAAACTATAGCTAAGTTTTTCGAATTTGTACTTTAAAGCTAGATGTAGCTAGCTAATGTTGTTAACAGATCCAACCGCTTTCCTCTTTCTGCAGACACACGATGTCCCGCTCCTCGGACAGTGAGGATGGATACTTTGTTGCCATGGATACTGAAGAGGACGGAGGCGGGGCCGACGTCGCGGGGATGGTTCAGGGGGTAGACGAGAACCCAGACCCCGCCTGCAGAGACGAGCAACCAGACCCCGCCTGCAGAGACGAGCCGGACGAGGAGAGGAGGCGCGCGAGCGGAGAGAGAACCATGGTGGAGCTGCCAGAGGAGGTCCTGGAGTACATCCTGTCCTTCCTCTCTCCCTACCAGGAGCACAAGACGGCCGCGCTCGTGTGTAAGCAGTGGTACCGCCTCATCAAAGGTAAAGCTATTTCCTAAACTCACTCACCGGAAGAGAGAAGTATTTTGATAACAAACGCATGTCGGTGTCTCCGCTTTTTCTTCTCTCCTGGATTCTTCACTCATGAATTAAGCGGGAAAAACCCTTTTTTCTGTATGTCTGCTCAGGTGTTGCGTATCAGTGTTACCACGGTTTCCTGAGGGCAGTCCAAGAAGGGAACATCCAGTGGGAGAGTCGCACATACCCGTACCCAGGAACACCCATCACCCAACGCTTCTCACACAGTCAGTAGTGAACACCGTGTCCCTGTAACGCTTTCTGACCCAGCCTGTCACCCTTACGCCTGGGCTCTGCTCATACACTGCTGGTTGTTAACAGAGATGTGTGCGTGTTGCAGGTGCTTGTTACTACGACTCCAACCAGTCCATGTACGTGTTTGGAGGCTGCACTCAGAGTAGCTGCAACGCTGCCTTCAACGATCTCTGGAGGCTCGACCTCAACAGCAAGGAGTGGATCCGGCCTCTGGCCTCGGGTACGAATGCACTCTTCATTTACACTTAAGGAATTTAAAGGAAGGTCAGTTTGACAATACCGTCGTTGATGGAACACACTTTTTTGGGGGGTTAAATTTCTAACTGTTCAATACACATCTACTGTCAATGTAGGCTCCTATCCCTCACCCAAAGCCGGAGCCACCCTGGTGATGTACAGAGACCTGCTGGTGCTGTTCGGTGGGTGGACCCGCCCCAGCCCCTATCCGCTACACCAACCTGAGAGGTTCTTTGACGAGATCCACACTTATTCTCCCTCCAAAAACTGGTGAGTGTTGCGCAATGCGTCTATTGCAGTTCATATTTATTGACTGCCCACTCTTGCCTTTCTCTGACTGTACTGCTCCTGGTTCAGCCATGTCTGTGTGCCCCGTCTCTCTCTCTCCCAGGTGGAACTGCATCGTGACGACCCACGGACCGCCGCCCATGGCCGGCCACTCCTCCTCCGTCATCGGCAGCACCATGGTGGTGTTCGGAGGGTCGCTAGGCGCACGCCAAATGTACGTCGCTGTAATCTTTTGACTTTGAATTGCGATTCAGAAAAGTGATGATAGTGATGAAAGTGATGATATTGTCGTGTTAGCTGATGCAGTGTTGGAAAGTCTAGTGTACGTGTGTGTGCGCTTGTTTTGGCTCACCGTGTGGCCCTGCTCTCTCCTGGTCCCTGGTCAGGAGTAACGAGGTGTGGGTTCTGGACCTGGAGCAGTGGTCATGGTCCAGACCGCCCATCGCCGGCCCGTGTCCACACCCCCGAGGAGGCCAGTCACAGGTGAGGATGGACGTGTCCCTCGTCCCCCTACACACTAACATCATCCTACACACTAGTGTTCAGCGTCACGTCATCCTACACACTAGCGTTCAGCGTCACGTCATTCTACACACAAGCGTTCAGCGTCACGTCATCCTACACACTAGCGTTCAGCGTCACGTCATCCTACACACTAGCGTTCAGCCTCACGTCATCCTACACACTAGCGTTCAGCGTCACGTCATCCTACACACTAGCGTTCAGCGTCACGTCATCCTACACACTAGCGTTCAGCCTCACGTCATCCTACACACTAGCGTTCAGCTTCATGTGGTTCATCTGTTTTCTTTTCTAAAAGTCTTAACTGGTTTAATCTGCTGTTTCTGTTCTAAATGACTGACTTACTGTTCAATAGAGGTCTGTCATCAGTCCCATGTCTGCTTTTAAGTGTCGTAGTGAAATGTTCCCTCTTCTCTTGGTGTAGTGAAATGTCGGTGTAGTGAAATGTCCCACTGTTCTGTCGGTGTAGTGAAATGTTCCCTCTTCTCTTGGTGAAGTGAAATGTTCCCTCTGTTCTCTTGGTGTAGTGAAATGTTCCCTCTTCTCTTGGTGTAGTGAAATGTCCCTCTGTTCTGTCGGTGTAGTGAAATGTTCCCTCTGTTCTCTTGGTGTAGTGAAATGTTCCCTCTTCTCTTGGTGTAGTGAAATGTCCCTCTGTTCTGTCGGTGTAGTGAAATGTTCCATCTGTTCTCTCGGTGTAGTGAAATGTTCCCTCTGTTCTCTCGGTGTAGTGAAATGTTCCCTCTGTTCTCTCGGTGTAGTGAAATGTCTCCTCTCTTCTCCCTCAGATTGTGATCGACAGCGAGACGCTGCTCATCCTGGGAGGGTGCGGCGGCCCCAACGCGGTGAGAGAACCCTCACGTAGAACCCTGGTTCTTCAACACAGCCTTCCTCTCACGTAGAACCCTGGTTCTTCAACACAGCCTTCCTCACATAGAACCCTGGTTCTTCAACACGTCTTTAGTGTGTGTTTTTCTGGTCGTGACCATGCCTCCCTCTCTCTCTCCCTCTGTGCTGCTCTCTCTTCCCCCTCTCTGTCTCTCTCTCCTCCCTCTCTCTCCCCTGCTCTATCCCCCTCTCTCTTCCCCACCCCACCCCTCTCTCGCTCTCTCCCCCCTCTCTGTCTCTCTCTCCTCTCTCCCTCTCATCTCTCTCTCTCTCTTATCTCTCCCTCTCTCTCTCTCATCTCTCCCTCTCTCTCTCCCCCGCTCTATCCCCCTCTCTCTCCCCCTCCCTCTCTCTCTCTCTCTCTCTCTCCCTATCCCCCTCTCTCTCCCTCTCTCCCCCTCCCCCTCTCTCTCCCTCTCTCTCTCTCTCTCTCTCTCTCTCTCTATCCCCCTCTCTCCCCCTCTCTCTTCCTCTCTCTCTCTCTCCCTCTCTCCCTATCCCCCTCTCTCTCCCTCTCTCCCCCTCCCCCTCTCTCTCCCTCTCTCTCTCTCTCTCTCTCTCTCTCTCTCTCTCTATCCCCCTCTCTCTCCCTCTCTCTCCCTCTCTCTCTCTCCCTCTCTCTCTATCCCCCTCTCTCTCCGTCTCTCCCCCTCTCTCCCTCTCTCTCTCTCTCTCTCTCTCTCTCTATCCCCCTCTCTCTCCCTCTCTCTCCCTCTCTCTCTCTCCCTCTCTCTCTATCCCCCTCTCTCTCCATCTCTCCCCCTCTTCCCCTCTCTCTCCCTCTCTCTCTCTCTCTCTCTCTCCCTCTCTATCCCCCTCTCTTTCCCTCTCTCCCTCTCTCTCTCTCTCTCTCTCAGCTGCTGAAGGATGCCTGGCTCCTCCACATGAGCTCTCCAGCGTGGACGTGGCAGCAACTGCGTGTGGAGAACGATGACCACGGCGCCCCTGAGCTCTGGTGTCACCCCGCCTGCCGGGTACGCCCCCCTACCCGCCCCCCTACCCCCGGGGTCAGCCAGGGTCTGGCGCTCGCTACACACACACATCAAAACCAAGCAAAACAACCTCAATAAAATCATTGAAAACATGGGACTGAGCTAGTGTGAGACGCTCAGTCCACACATGTGGGCCTGACCTGTAATGTGCTGCACTGACCCAGATAATGTGTTTTCACATGGTACGCTTTTCTAGGACAGTTCAAGCAATTAGGCTATCCGCATAGCCACGCCCACAGCACAGGACAGCCTGTCTCAGAGTGGCCAATAGGATTACACCAAACTGGGTTGTATGTCTTTCCAGCTCCTGAACTTTGACCCTTGTTGTTGTTGTGGTGTTGTCCTCCCCCAGGTGGGCCAGTGTGTGGTGGTGTTCTCCCAGGCGCCGTCTGGCCGCGCCCCCCTCAGCCCCAGCCTCAACTCCCGCCCCTCCCCCATCAGTGCCACGCCCGCCCCGCTGGGCCCCGAGCCCCCCTCCCTGCGCAGCGGCGCGGCCGGCGTGGTCCTGGGTGCCGTGGAGGAGGCGCCCTGCGTGAACGGCCGCTGGGGCACCCTCCGACCCCGTCCCTCCGCCAGGGGAGGGGCCAGGGAGGGCAGCCCCTCCTCCTCCCAGCAGCCGTCCCCCTCCCAGGGGCCAGAGAGCCCGCCCCTCCCGTCTCTCCCCCCCCTGCTCAACGGCTCATCCCCCTCGCCGCGGACCAGCCCCGGCCAGGCCGCCTCCCCGCCCCCCCGGCCCCACCCCCCCGGCCCCACGGACTACGGCTGGGAGTCCCCGCCCCCCACCACCAACCCCGCCCCCGAGGTGCCTAGCACAAACGGCCTGCACACGCCCCCACAGGGCTCCCCGCCCACCCCCCCGGGGGCAGTGTCCCCCGCCGCCCTGCGCCGGGGCCTGGAGGCCGTCAAAAACCTCTCCTCCTCCTCGCCGTCGTCCTCATCTCTGCCGTCGGCGTCGTCTCTGGGGGGCGGCGGCGGCGCTGCCGCGGGAGGGGGCGGGGCTTCGGCGGGAACGTCCCCTTCCTCCTTGTCCTCCAGCCCGCCACAGGCGGCGGCGGCGGCCGGGTCCGACGGACACTCCATCCCGCCCATCGCGCGGCGCCTGGGCCACCACCCTCCCCAGAGCCTGAACGTGGGCAAGCCGCTGTACCAGTCGCTCAACTGCAAGCCCATGCAGATGTACGTGCTGGACGTGGCGCGCGCCCGGCAGGCCGGCCTGGTCTCCTGGAGGGCCTACGGGACCGGGGCCCCCGCCGCCGTCACAGGGCCCCCGGAGACCAGCCTCCACACCGTGGTGCAGGGCCGCGGCGAGCTCATCATCTTCGGGGGGCTGATGGACAAGAAGCAGAACGTGAAGTACTACCCCAAAACCAACGCCTTGTACTTTGTACGCGCCAAGAGGTAATGGCGTGAGTGACGGGGGGAGGGCGGGGCCAGATAGGGAGAGCTACTGACGACGTCTCTCCATCCTTCTGGCCTCGCCGACCGCGCAATGGCGCCGGAGTAAACATGGCCTTTTTCTCCCTCACAACAAGGGGAGCGTTGGAAAATAAATCCATTCTAAATTCTTGTGTTTAACCGCCCTCATACACTAATGTCCCTCACTCTGCCTATATCATAACCTCAGCCATATCTCACTACACTTTAGGACGCAGGACCTTATAGCTACGATGACGTTTGGTTGAGTGTGTGTGTATCCTGACTTCTCTTAACGGCCTGTGTGCATTTTTGCGTGAGTGTGTGTGTCTGTGTGCGTGCGTGCGCGTGTATGTCGACTTCTCAACAGCCAGTGCATTTTTTGCGTGAGAGTGTATGCGCGAGTGCTTGTGTGTGTGTGTGCTTGAGAGGACAGCAGTTTTTCCATGAATCCCAGAGGAAGATTTTGAGCGTTTGTGTTCCCTCTCTGGAGAGGCTGAGATGAAAGGGAACGTGAAGAAGGGAGTCGCGTTCGCTCAAGACGGAGGAACGGTGGACGACGGACTACCTTGCTTTTTTATCACTCCCTCAGCCGGCGCTGTTTACATTTGAGATCTGTGTGTGCGTGTGCGTGCGTGCGAGATGTGTAAGCATGGTGGTTGTGTACAAGCTGTCGTTTGTTGACTGATGTTAAGGGAGTGGGGGTGGGGGGGTTAGGGTTGTTGCATTGTACTGTAAACATAGTAAAACAATAAAGGCCTCCATGTCTTATCCGTCATCTCCCAGTAGATTTAATCACTTGTCAACAAAGGTTTTGGATGCAGCCATGCTTCTTCTAAGGCAGCAGGTTTGTACTTGAGCACTGACACATGGTTGAGTGGATCTAAGGACTGTAGGATTCGTTCTTCCAGTGACCTTCCTCCAGGCACCGGTGGCAAATCTTGTGGAAGTGATCTAGGTCGTCACTGAACCAGGGATCTCCAGAGCTGCCTTCGCGGGTCAGAACATGTCCGCGTCGGAGGAGGTCCGCGCTTCCTGACCGCAGAGGGAAGAACGACAGCATGTAAATAATGATGTTTTTCTGTAGATCTGAACTGGGCACCTGGGACTGGGACGACTTCACAAACGGAGGAATGCTATCCTCTAGTGGTCTCGATGTTTATAGCAGATATCAAGTGTTATACTGTAGATGGTTAAAAATAGTCCTCAGGATGGCTGACTGGGTATAATGGGAGTTGATTTCCATGACTCAACACCTTGTTCACTGCACAGCTACAGGCACTGAAAGCGCAAACTATTTTTTCTTATTATACAGAGTTGCCTCTTCCACTCTTGATCAAGTCCACTGTTTTTGGAAGAGTGGTTCTATCAGTTTATTGGCAACAGACCACGGCTGAGTTTCCCAGAGGCATCGTAGTGCAACGTGGTCGTTGTCATTGTAAATGTCACTGTTGTGTTTCTCAGACGAGCTCTGGGTTGTTTAGAAGGGGAGTCGCTGATATGAGTCCAAACCCTCAGTTTGAATGCTTTTCTCCGTTCCCCTGACCGACCGACACTTCACCCCCCATCTATAACCTTTTACCCAGAGAAACCCCATAGGACCAAAGCAGGGTGGGGGGTGCAGCTGGAGGGAGCTGTTTGATTGGTGCAGAGCAAAGGATCTGGTGAGGTGGCGGTCAGGCCTGAGGCGTGATTGGCTGGAGGGTTTTGCCAGGGGGTGGAGTCTTTCACAATGGATGTGAATCCTGGGACGCATGTTTACCAACGCTGCCAGAGCGGAGAGGGAGAGAGCTGAATAGCTCAACACAATAGTAAGTTTCGCTTGTTTTGACAAATTCAGGTGAAGATATTTACTGATCATGCAGAGTGATATTTGAATGATATTGGGGGAGTGGTTCATTGTGAATTAGTGTATTTGTGTATGTTGTGTAGAGTTTGATAAGAGTTTGTGTGTGTGTGTGTGTTGGTGCCCTCTACTTGTGCGTTCATGTGCAACAGCAGTCAGTCTGTCTAAAGTTCAGATGGCAGGTTTCCTGGCCAGCATGTGACTGGGGTGTGTTCTCAAAAAGAGTATTGTCACACAGGCTAGACTTTTGTTCCTGCACTGTCCCTTCAGGGCGTGTAGTTCTACTCACAGCTCATTTCCCCATAATCAACTCAGCAGAGTTTCATCAACCCGGAATGTGTCATTGATTTAACTCTGTTGCAGAATTCTGCTGCCCCTCCTCGTCCTCAACAACACCATATCCCATGTTTCCTGGCGCATTGTGTACACAGCTCGCTATTGGCAGAGTGGCATGTGAGGCCGTCGTCACTGCCAGCCTCCCAGAGACAGTAGCCACTCCTGTCACAGGTGCAGTGACCAGGGCCACCGACATCACGCCACCGTGCCCGTGTTCCTCACACAGCTGTGTCTCTGAGGCCTCATCCTAGTTCTCCACCACTGTTTCCTGTCAACACCGCTGCTGCTCCCCCACCTGGGGCCCCCGAGCTGTGTGGAGTAAGAGGAGGTGGGGGGCTGAGCTCGCCGGTCGCCGGCTGTGACTCCTCCTCCTCTGACGCGGCGCTGCGCAGACCGCTCCTCCTCCTCCCCGCCGGTATGAGCGGCGCCTGGCTCCTGGCGTTCCCCTCCACAGACTTCTCCCCCTTCAGCCCGCCGCCGCCCTCCGCCATGGCCCCCGCCGCCGGCACCGGCGGCGCCCCCCCCCCCTCTCGGCCGGGCCGTCCCCGGCTCCCCCAGGCCTCCCCCGGCCGCCGTCTGGCCCCCCATGGACTTCGGCCTGGGCGCGCTGGCGTGCTGCGGCGCCTGCGTGTTCACCAACCCGCTGGAGGTGGTGAAGACGCGTCTGCAGCTGCAGGGGGAGCTGCGGGCGCAGGGCTCGTACCAGCGCCACTACCGCGGCGTGCTGCAGGCGCTCTGGGTGGTGGGCCGTAACGACGGGCTGCGCGGCCTCCAGAAGGGCCTCTCCGCCGGACTCATGTACCAGGGCCTGATGAACGGCGTGCGGCTGGGCTTCTACTCCTACTGCGAGGCCCTGGGCCTCACCACCCTCCACGGGGGCAGCATCGTGTCCGGCGCCGTGGCCGGGGCACTGGGCGCCTTCATCGCCTCCCCCGCCTACCTGGTGAGTGGGATGAGGGGCGCCAATGGGAAGCTTGGAAAGAATGCAATGATGGACCTCTAGACTTCATGCTAATAATAATAATAATAATAATAATAATAATAATAATATACGGCCCTTGGAATCGTCCTAGCTCCCCCGCCCCCCCTCACAGCGCCCCCTGTAGGATGGTCTTGCTTGGGGATACTCAGTGAATACACCAGGGGCCTCATTTATCAAAGAGCGTGTAAATTCAGGTGTAAAAGAGGGCGTACGACGAAAACGAGGAAAATGCGAAAAGTAGCGTACGACGAGAATATTTACACGCTTTTCGGATCTATCAAAAAGTGGCGTACACGCTGCTGCGCCAAATTCACCACAGAAAATCCGACGGTGGCGGAGAAGAGAGCGGACGCGCACGCGCCCCGTGTTCCGCCCTCTCCACGCCCAAATTCAACCATATATGGTCAAAACTATGACAGCGCACAACGTGGATACCCCGGAAGGAACCGACATAATATAGCGTGGAGCATAGGAAAGACAAATACGTTTATGGAAAAACGCGGAAAGAAGAGAAACTTTTCGGAGACGGAGGTGCATGTGCTTGTTGGTGAGGTCCACGCGAGGAAAGAAAATCATCTTCGGAAGGTAAGCTATTTGTACGAGCCTACATTTGTCTGATTGCTCCTACAGTTTAGGTAGCCTACTGTACGTTTCGTGCATCCTGTATTTGGCGTAGGCTACACGGACATTCTGTATTATGTGGCTGTGAGGAAAGCAAACATTCCACACATTCTGTGGTAGGCTATGATTGATTTAGGACCAAAAACAGGGAACGATAACACAGATGACCACTTCATAATGTTAGACCACATTAAACATTTTCCCCTCTGGGAAATTAAGACTCTCATCTAAATCACCCGGTAAATCACACTTAAGCATTTATTTGGCTGCCAACAGAAAAACATATCAATTGAATATGGCTACACAATAAAATGTTTAATGCATAATCAAGTTAACAGACAAACTCAAAGAAAATGACTGAAATTGTTTCTCCAGACTCTGACGTGGGGTGGGACTCAAAGGAGGGGGAGTCTGCAGTGGTCCTTGACCTGACGGTCGTGCCCCCGCCGGTTGCAGCCTCTACATCCAGCGCCACGACCTCCAGTGCCTCCACCTCCAGCGCACCGGCCTCCACCTCCAGTGCCATCTCCAGCGCCTCCGTCTCCACCGCCCACGCCTCCACCTCCGGCTGCCAGCGTCCCTGCCTCAAGGGTCCCTGAGGGCTGGGCTTCCTCTCAGACGCTGTGCTGGAGGCTCATGACCCTAGAGGCCCAAAGGGAAATGGCAGAAGGGATTGGGGCAGTTGTGGGGCAGTTGTGCAGCAGTTGGTGGAGGTCACCACACTACACCACCAGAGTCAACAGGACATCCTCACTGCACTTCATTCCCTCACACATGCTTTCACGGACCTCACACTGTCACTCACTACCACACTCACGGACCTCACACAGTCACTCACTACCACACTCAAGGACCTCACACAGTCACTCACTACCACACTCACGGACCTCACACATTCACTCACAAACGCACTCACACACCTCACACAGTCACCCACCAACAGACAATAAAATGGTAGAAATGTGAACCTTACTTGTTTGTGTCTTCATAGCTGGCGCATGACCTCAGTGTGGGCCCTTTGGCCCCGCTGGTAAACCTCATGACGGGGAGGGGGCTGAGGGCTTGGGTCCTCATTTTGTGGTGGGGTCTTGACTGGTTCTCATTCTTATCAGCTTTGAATATACATCTTGGCAAACATAACAGAATGATGTACAAGGAGGGGACAGATACCTAGTGAAAGTACTATTGGTTGCTAGTAAAAAGACAAGAATGAGGGCTTGGTATAAGGTGGAACCCCCAACCAAGGAGCAGTGGTGGGTGTTGTGGAGGAGATTTATGAGATTTATTTATGCATTGAGGATGCAGGAAGGAAAGTTTGAAGGGAGATGGGAAAAATGGATGGATTATAGAAGGAAGTGTGATGATACCACTAATATTAAAATGGTCATATTTGAGTAAGAAAAAAAAAGCTGCATGGATGGAAGTACCCATAAGCTGTTATTGTAAGTTTTTATGTTTTATTGTATTGTCGTTGTATGGATGGAAAATGCTAATAAAGATTAAAGTAAATAAGACAAAGAATATGTATCTTGGCTATGCACACACCAACAAGCCAGCCGTCACGCGCAGCGCCTGCCTCCAGTCTAGCCCCTACCCTGCTGTGCGCCAGGATGAATGAGTCATGCGTGGAGCCATGAATGGCGAAAATGGCGTACGCCTGAAATCGCGAAAAAGACCGTGTAAAATATGGCGTACCTCAATGATAAATGAGGCCCCAGGGGTTAGTACTCTGTGTTGCACCAACATCTGTTCACAGTGTGCTCCAATTTCATAACTAAGATTCTTCTAGTTTTCAGCTGGGCTCCAGGATAAAAGTTAGAGCTATGTGAAAGATGTTGTTGTTCTTGTTGTTGTTGTTGTTCGTGTCTCTAGTTCACTGTTTGTCCCTAATTATTTTTTCCCTGTTGAAATACTGAGAACAA
>NC_140244.1:12474586-12519586 GCF_949987555.1 Borostomias antarcticus
TTAGGTCTACACTAACGACCCACTTCATGTCACAGACAGTCAACCTTTGAACCCTCAACATGGAGACCGCAGAGCAGTGATCTATAGAGGTTAGTCTATAGAGGTTAGCTAAAGGCAAAATTGTCTGATTTGAGTCTCATCGCCCGGGAGAAATTACTCTTTAGTTTTAGATTTTATAAGACTACAAGGATTTTTGTGTGTATGTGGGTTAAGCCCTTTGTGAGATAAGAGGAGAACTATGTTCCAACCTTTAGCCTGGATACCAGGGGCTGGAACGCTGCCTTTTCAGGAAAACCCTGTTGACTGTTTTCTCCAAGGTGAGTCTTATTTCAAAAATGGCATTGTCTGGATATGTAAAAGAAAATATCACTATATCTGAGTGTTGGGATACTGTATATTGTGCTCACGATTGTGCTGTGTGTGTGTGTGTGTGTGTGCGTGTGTGCGCGTGCGTGCGTGCGTGTGTGTGTGTGTGTTCTCCAGGCCTGGTAGGAGCATGTGGGATCTCTGTGCTCTGTAGTCTTCTGAGAGTTCATCTCTCCATTCAATCCTGCAGGTCAGATATCACTCTTCATACTGATATATTTCCAGCTATATAAAATATCTTCCCGTTGAAAACTCAACCTATACAGTGTGACAAACACTCATATTACATTTATTATTACAGTACATGACATTAGTCATTTAGCAGGCGCTTTTTTTTCAAAGCGACTTACAGTTATTGCATTTAATGTAGGTTTCTAAACAAGTGACTGAGCATAATCTAGTGCTGAAGCCAAGGAGCAAGAGAAGAAGAATGTACCCAGATAGCAAGCGGATGTGTAATAATTCTGGGCCATATATAGGCCGGAACTAAGCCAAAAGGGCCAGATCTGGCCTGTATATGGCCCAGATCTGCTTGCTATCTGGGTAACTATAATAGTTTCAGTATGAAGCTGGAGACTCTGTGTTATTCCCCCTCAGCAGCGTCTCTGAGCGGGGCGGCGAGGACAGATGGCCGTCTCCGCCCCCAGACGGCTCCCCGGCCGGCCGGCCGAGTGCAGGAGGAGGAGGAGGAGAAGCGTTGCAGTTCTGGTGCCTGGCGGGCCTGCTGTCCCTGGTGGGCTCCCGGGTGGCGTCCCTGGTGGTTCTGGAGTTCTCCCTCAGGGCCGTGGCGTCCTGGGTCACCGCCGGGCCGGTGAGAACAACGCATGTCTGGGCCCGTGGTTCTCCAGACTGCTGCAGGGTTTGGGCCCGTGGTTCTCCACACTCCTGCAGGGCTGAGCTTCAACATTCAAGACTCAAGATCTGTTGATTGCCATGTATATAGTTCACACTCACTAGGAATTTAACTAGTGTTGAGGCACACGCTGTTGTAGACGACATGGGACAGGGTGCAGGACAGGACAGGACAGGACACTGCAAAGACATGACAGTGCAAAACTTTACAAAGAACAGTGCAAATACAAAATATAAAATACCAAAAACAGTGCAAACTAAATACAGTGCAAAGTGCAAATTACGATATCCTACAAAAAATGGCACAAATGCAATATACATACTATATACAGAATGGAGTGTGGTGAGTGTATGTACAGTGAGTGTGTGAGTGTAGTGTGTGGTGGATGAGCAGTGTTATGTACAGTGTGTGTGATGTGTTGAGGTATGTGGAACAATCAGTTACAACAACGGAGTTTAAATGTACTGTATGGTCAATAGAGATCCTCCTTTGTAAGTTCTTTGACCAGATTTAAATGGTAAATGGACTGCACTTATATAGCGCTTTTATCCAAAGCGCGTTCCATTGGCCTCACATTCACCCATTCACACACACATTCACACACCAATGGCGGCAGCTGCCGTGCATTGGGAGCAATTTGGGGTTTGAGCCAGCCAACCCTGCGATCATCGGATGACCCACTCTACCTCCTGAGTCACAGCCTCCCCATAGACTTAGTATGGTTTAGTCCATGTCTAGGAGTTGCGTTATTAAAGAGCTGTGTAGGACATAAGTTCATTCATTCATTCATTCATTCATTCATTCATTCATTCATTCATTCATCCATCCATCCATCCCAACCTGCCCTTCCATCCACTAGGAGGTCCTCAGAGGAAGCACCCACCTGCTCCTCGTCCAGTGCCAGTTCTCCCTGGGCTGTGCCCTCGCCTGCACCCTCCACTTCCTCCAGGAGGGGGCGCCGCGCGGCTCCTGCAGCCTCCTGCTGTCCGCGGGCCTCAGCTGGCTGATCTCGGCGCAGTGCTCCCGTCTGCGGCGCCACGCGGGGCGGGTCTACGCCCTCCACAGCGCCCAGCGCTACTGCGGCGTCTGCACCGTCCTGCTGACCCACGGGCGCTCGCTGCTCCCCGGCCTGCGCGCCGCCGTCCTCCTGGCCTTCGCCGTGGCAGCCGCCGCCGCCGCCGCGCAGCGCCACTTCCTGACGGACGCGGAGGCGCTGAGGTTCTGGACGCCGCTGACCGTCTGCTACACCCTGCTGGTGCTCTACATGCAAGGTGACGCAGGAGGGAGGGAGGGAGGGAGGGAGAAAGAGAGAGAGAGAGAGGAAGAGGAAGAGAGAGAGGGAGAGAGAGAGAGAGAGAGAGGAAGAGAGAGAGGGAGAGGGGGAGAGAGAGAGGAAGAGAGAAGAAGACAGAGGGAGGGAGAGAGAGAGAGGGAGAGAGAGAGTGAGTGAGAGAGAGAGAGGGAGAGAGAGAGGGAGAGAGAGGGAAAGAGAGAGTGAGAGGGAAAGAGAGGGAGAGAGACGGAGAGAGAGGGACAGAGAGAGGGAGAGAGAGGGGGAGAGAGAGAGTGAGAGAAGGACATAGAAAAAGTGAAGTGTAACTAGAAATCCTCCTTAAATCAATTATCAAGAATCGCATGCAACATTTCACACTTTGCTCACTGATCGAAAATGAAATGTTCCCCCTCTCTCTCCCCTCTCTCTCCCCCCTCTACCCTCTCTCCCCTCTCTCTCCCCTCTCTCCCCCCTCTCAGAGGAGCAGCATCGCCGCCCTGGTGGCGAGGCCCTGCTGCACACGGTGTCGCTGCGTCTGGGGACCCTGCTGGTGCTCCTGCTGATGGTGGGGCGCTGGACGGATGTCCTCCAGCTCCTCCTCACCTTCCTGGGGGAGGCGCTGTGCCTCCTGCCCTCCCACGACCTCCACAGACCCCCACTACAGGTCCTGCTGCTCCCTCCTAGTCCTAGGGTACTACTGAGTATACTAGAAGTACACTTCCTCTTTTACTCTTCTGTTCATGGCCACTGTCTAGCCTTTGCTTTGTGTGGAAGATTTTAAATATCAAAGAGTTTATTTTAAATTAAATGATACAAGTTTGATTGGCTGATTCCCGTGATCAGGTGGATGTGATCTGTTATAGATAGATAGATAGATAGATAGATAGATAGATAGATAGATAGATAGATAGATAGATAGATACTTTATTAATCCCCTTGGGGAAATTCTATAATGATCGTTCTATGGTTCTATGGTTATGATCGTTCTATGGTAGGGGTGATCTGCATTGTGAACATCTCTGTTCTTCCTCTGTAGGGAGACGAGGACGAGGGTCCGTCCAGCAGAACCGAACAGCCGTCCAGCTCAGAACACAAGTGGAGAGGAGGCGTGTCCACGGCGTCCTCAGACAATCCCAACAGATACTATTAGACAGTAGATAATCCCACTGCTGTCATCCCTTTCTCATGTTAACCCTCGTAACCCGACACCTTCAGAGGCTACTACCTCAAATAGACCAGTTACCTCATAAACTCTACAGACTTTATGAAAGTCTCACACAAAAGGCAACATTGTTCTTGCTTTATGAAAATAAATGATAAATTCTGATGAAACTGTAGTTCCATACAGTACTGTACATGATCTATGTAACAAGATACAAATGCTGACTGCTACAGTAGCCTGCATAATTCCTGAGGATGGTTGGATTATGGTTATATAGTTATGGTTGGAACAGGTTCATGAACAGGAGACTATATGTTCTTTCTGGTGTTTATTTCATCCGTCCCTGTGTTTAGCTCACTATTGAATTATTAACCAGGGCATTATCACAGCACTGAAGGTGGGGTTGCCTGTCAGCAGTCTGTCAATATCCAGTAAAGTTTGCTCTGTGCGTAGTCCTCAGCGCAGTATTGTGCAACACTCTACTTCAGTACAGTCAATTAAAAGGTTGAACTATAGTACTTAAATGATACGTTCACTATTTGGACTGTAGGGCCTATTCTCAGTCTGTCTTATGAACCTGACACGTAGAGACTCATTTCCCTGATCGCCTCAGTATTTCTGCAGGCGCACACTCGGCTACAATGGAAGTCAGTGAGGCCGGTACAAAGTGTAATGCATTCTACTGTGGACATGATCGCTTCATTTTCTTGTCAAGATAAAGTGAGGATAATGTGACACAAAAGGTGCGGTAGAAAACAGTGGTATAGAAGCTACAGTGAGGAGGGAGGGGGGCAGAGAGCTGGAGAATGAGGATGGTAGAGTTTGTAACTGTTGGACCTTAGTCCCTCAAAAAATCCTGCCATCAGCATAGTCCATTGGTATTAGTACATACATTGTTATTTCATACCAACGTCGCAGTGTGAATTCTTCACAAAATAAGTGGAGGAGAAAGATGAGGCCTTATTTGGCTGTACAATGAAGGAAGAGGGGTACATGACCAGTTTAGAAAACGTCATATTTGGAGAGTCCTTGCTGATTAGAGCTGGAGTATAAGATACAGACAAACCAATTTAGTCTCTGACATGAACAGGGGGGGGGGGGGGACATTTTCATCATGGAAAAGGTCTTGTCATTGTCCGTCTCCTCACACAAGACGTTTTGAGGTTTCGGTCCTCAGTTCCCACATCTGAGCTTGTGCAACGTCTAACCGTTCTGGGGTTTTGTGGTGCAGGGAGGGGGCGGGCGCTCGTGTGGGGGATGGGTGTAGATTTTCGCGGTTGATGTCATCACTGGGCATGCTCCCTCCTGCAGCTGTGACATCACTGCAGCCTTGCATTCCATTCCTGCAGACGCTGGAACAACACAGACCCCCTGACCCAGTAGTCTATACTACACAACACAGACCCCCTGACCCAGTAGTCTATACTACACAACACAGACCCCCTGACCCAGTAGTCTATACTACACAACACAGACCCCCTGACCCAGTAGTCTATACTACACAACACAGATCCCCTGACCCAGTAGTCTGTACTACACAACACAGACCCCTGACCCAGCAGTCTATACTACACAACACAGACCCCCAGACCCAGTAGTCTATACTACACAACACAGACCCCCTGACCAAGTAGTCACTACTACACAACACAGACCCCCTGACCCATCAGTCTATACTACACAACAAAGACCCCTGACCCAGTAGTCTATACTACACAACACAGACTCCCTGACTCAGTAGTCTGTACTACACAACACAGACCCCCTGACCCAGTAGTCTATACTACACAACACAGACCCCTGACCCAGCAGTCTGTACTACACAACACAGACCCCCAGACCCAGCAGTCTATACTACACAACACAGACCCCCTGACCCAGTAGTCTATACTACACAACACAGACTCCCTGACCCAGTAGTCTGTACTACACAACACAGACCCCCTGACCCAGTAGTCTGTACTACACAACACAGACCCCTGACCCAGCAGCGCACCCCCTATACTAGCAATCCTTCTTCTTCTACACCCCCCCCCTCTCTCTGTGTGTGTGTGTGTGTGTGTGTGTGTGTGTGTGTGGTGTACAGTACCTTTGAGTTTAGCCTGTTCTCTTTTTTGTTCCTGATCTAAGTTCAGCTCTCTCCTAACCTTTCCTAACCCCTCCCAATTCTCTGGTCTTCCAGAGCGTTCTCTGCGCTGCTCTCGTTCCAGAGCGTTCTCTGTTCTGTCCTCGTTCCAGAGCGTTCTCTCTGCCATCCTCGTTCACACAAAATGCAACATTGTTCTTGCTTTATGAAAATAAATGATACATTCTGATGAAACTGTAATTCCATACAGTACTGTACATGATCTATGTAACAAGATACAAATGCTGACTGCTGTAGCCGGCATAATTCCTGAGGATGGTTGGATTATGGTTATATGGTTATGGTTGGAACAGGTTCATGAACAGGAGACTATATGTTCTTTCTGGTGTTTATTTCATCCGTCCCTGTGTTTAGCTCGCTATTGAATTATTAACCAGGGCATTATCACAGCACTGAAGGTGGGGTTGCCTGTCAGCAGTCTGTCAATATCCAGAAAAGTTTGCTCTGTGCGTAGTCCTCAGCGCAGTATTGCGCAACACTCTACTTCAGTACAGTCAATTAAAAGGTTGAACTATAGCACTTAAATGATACGTTCACTATTTGGACTGTAGGGCCTATTCTCAGTCTGTCTTATGTGAACCTGACACGTAGAGACTCATTTCCCTGATCGCCTCAGTATTTCGGCAGGCGCACACTCGGCTACAATGGAAGTCAGTGAGGCCGGTACAAAGTGTAATGCATTCTACTGTGGACATGATCGCTTCATTTTCTTGTCAAGATAAAGTGAGGATAATGTGACACAAAAGGTGCGGTAGAAAACAGTGGTATAGAAGCTACAGTGAGGAGGGAGGGGGGCAGAGAGCTGGAGAATGAGGATGGTAGAGTTTGTAACTGTTGGACCTTAGTCCCTCAAAAAATCCTGCCATCAGCATAGTCCATTGGTATCAGTACATACATTGTTATTTCATACCAACGTCGCAGAGTGTGAATTCTTCACACAATAAGTGGAGGAGAAAGATGAGGCCTTATTTGGCTGTACGATGAAGGAAGAGGGGTACATGACCAGTTTAGAAAACGTCATATTTATACTATACTACACAACACAGACCCCCTGACCCAGTAGTCTATACTACACAACACAGACCCCCTGACCCAGCAGTCTATACTACACAACACAGACCCCCTGACCCAGTAGTCTATACTACACAACACAGACCCCCTGACCCAG
The DNA here is from genome assembly GCF_949987555.1 of Borostomias antarcticus. Lineage (NCBI taxonomy): Eukaryota > Metazoa > Chordata > Actinopteri > Stomiiformes > Stomiidae > Borostomias > Borostomias antarcticus. The sequence goes on from NC_140244.1 coordinate 12,481,555, forward strand.
CAATCTATACTACACAACACAGACCCCCTGACCCAGTAGTCTATACTACACAACACAGACCCCCTGACCCATCAGTCTATACTACACAACAAAGACCCCCTGACCCAGCAGTCTATACTACACAACACAGACCAGAACGTTCTCTCTGTCCTCGTTCCAGAGCGTTCTCTCTGTCCTTGTTCCAGAGCGTTCTGTCTGTCCTCGTTCCAGAACGTTCTCTCTGTCCTCGTTCCAGAGCGTTCTCTCTGTCCTCGTTCCAGAGCGTTCTCTCTGTCCTCGTTCCAGAGCGTTCTCTCTGTCCTCGTTCCAGAGCGTTCTCTCTGTTGTCCTCGTTCCAGAGCGTTCTCTCTGTTCTCGTTCCAGAGCGTTCTCTCTGTCCTCGTTCCAGAGTGTTCTGTCTGTCCTCGTTCCAGAACGTTCTCTCTGTCCTCGTTCCAGAGCGTTCTCTCTGTCCTCATTCCAGAGGGTTCTCTCTGTCCTCGTTCCAGAGGGTTCTCTCTGTCCTCGTTCCAGAGCGTTCTCTCTGTCCTCGTTCCAGAGCGTTCTCTCTGTCCTCGTTCCAGAGCGTTCTCTCTGTCCTCGTTCCAGAGCGTTCTCTCTGTCCTCGTTCCAGAGCGTTCTCTCTGTCCTCGTTCCAGAGCGTTCTCTCTGTCCTCGTTCCAGAGCGTTCTCTCTGTCCTCGTTCCAGAGCGTTCTCTCTGCTGTCCTTGTTCCAGGACGTTCTCTCTGTCCTCGTTTCAGAGCGTTCTCTCTGTCCTCGTTCCAGAGCGTTCTCTCTGTCCTCGTTCCAGAGCGTTCTCTCTGTCCTTGTTCCAGAGCGTTCTCTCTGCTGTCCTTGTTCCAGGACGTTCTCTCTGTCCTCGTTCCAGAGCGTTCTCTCTGTCCTCGCTCCAGAGCGTTCTCTCTGTTGTCCTCGTTCCAGAGCGTTCTCTCTTTCCGCAATCCAGAGCGTTCTCTCTGTCCTCGTTCCAGAGCGTTCTCTCTGTCCTCGTTCCAGAGCGTTCTCTCTGTTGTCCTCGTTCCAGAGCGTTCTCTCTGTCCTCGTTCCAGAGCGTTCTCTCTGTCCTCGTTCAAACTGTTGTTCTTTCCCTCCCACTGGCTGTTAGGCTGCGGCTTCTTCACACAAAGACCAAATATCTGCTGATGAAGCTGATAGAGGCTCTGTGGGGAGAGGAGAAACGACATAGAAACTGATTCATAACTCTCAGAGACAACCCTTACAGCACACACACACACACACACACACACACCATCCGAGCAGTCATCACTGTCTTCCCTTTGCTATGATTCACTGCACTGTAATGATGCTGTTGATGTACAGACCACAAACATTGCTTGAGTTGAGAACTTTGATTCAGATCAAGTTGTCTGATAGCAGAATGTGGAGTTTGAGGTCTTCTATAGCAGAGTGTGGAGTGTGAGACATAGTGAATCATGAACAACAGTAATGCATTAGAGACCGATAGTAAGTCAAGGCTGAATGAGAGAATGCGCGAGAGAGAGAGAGAGAGAGAGAGAGAGAGAGAGAGAATGATAGAGCTGTGTGGGGGAGGGAAGAGAGAGAATGAGAGAGAGAGAGATAGGGAGAGAGAGAAGCCGTGGGGGAAGGGAAGAGAGAAAAAAGAGAGGGCAGACTACGAGGGAGGTAAGAAAATAAAAGTGACAGAACAATAAGGGAGAGACAGAGACAAAGAGTTGGAGAGAGAGGGAAAAAGAGAGAGAGAGAGAGAGAGAGAGAGAGAGAGAGAGAGAGAGAGAAAGGAGTGGAAAAGGCAGGTACAGTCACATCCTGCTGGATTTCCAAAGATAAAGGGAGGAAAAGGGAGGGGGCAGTTGGTCTGTGTGTGTGTGTGTGTGTGTGTGTGTGTGTGTGTGTGTGTGTGTGTGTGTGTGTGTGTGTGTGTGTGTGTGTGCATGACTCTGCTTGTGTGTGCGTCTGAGTGTGTGTGTGTGTGTGTGTGTGTGTGTGTGTGCATGACTGTGCTTGTTTGTGCATCTGAGTGTGTGTGTGTGGGTGTCTGTGTGTGTGTGTGTGTGTGTGTGTGTGTGTGTGTGTGTGTGTGCATGACTGTGCTTGTGTGTGTGTCTGAGTGTTTCAACGTGTCATGCTTCTTTTTTCTTCTTTTTTACGGCACTTTGTAAGAGATTGACCGTTCACCTTTTGCGGTCGGGAGAGTGGTGTTGTCATTCAGTGGGAGGGAGGGAGGAGGAGGAGGAGGAGGAGGAGAGGGGGGAGAGCTAGGGAGGGAGGGAGGGTGCTACGGGAGGAAAAGGAGTGGCTTTCTGTAGATAGCTGTCCTTTCTGCTGGAGCTAGACCTCACTGTGGCGGCTCTGGAGTGACAATAGAGGAACAGAGTGTCGAGAAAGAGAGAGAGAGAAAGAGAGAGAGAGAGAGAGAGAGAGAGAGAGAGAGAGAGAGAAAGAGGAAGAGAAAGAGAAAGAGGAAGAATACCCAGCTCACGTTTGACCACATTTTTCCTTCAGGTATGTAATGGAATAGCAGAAGATAAGATGTGTTACAGAAGATTAAGGATCTGGACATGTTTTCAAGAGCTTTGTTTTATCCTGCTGTTGTAATTTTCATTGCGAGTGAGTGAGTGAGTGAGTGAGTGAGTGAGTGAGTGAGTGAGTGAGTGAGTGAGTGAGTGAGTGAGTGAGTGAGTGAGTGAGTGAGTGAGTGAGTGAGTGAGTGAGTGTGTGTGTGTGTGTGTGTGTGTGTGTGTTTGCCCCCCCCATGCTGGCAAATCAATGCTTGCAGTTACATCATCCACATGTTTTAACAATATATTCTCTCCCGACTGTGTTTTACTCCAGCATACAAATGTCAACTCGTCAAGCATTCAGGAGCGTTGGCTCCCACTGTGCCATGTTCAGTTTGTGTGTTACAAAAGGAAATTCCTGTTGTGTTAAGTCACTGTGTCTTCTGTAGTAGCTCCTCTGTTACGGGTGTGAGCTGTCAACAGTCCACCAAAGCCTCCCCCCCAACCCCAACCCCCCCCCCCCCGCACTCTGCCTGCTCAAAGTTCCGCACCAGTTACTGTATAAGCCAGCTCTACAGATAGGGAGTAGATTCATGCCAAAATAGCTTTCACCCTCAAGAGCCTGCAGTTGGCCTACTTTGGCAACGTGAGAGGATATAGTAGTAGGGTTTGTAGCACCCTGCTGTAGTAATGAATGTACAGTATATATATTAAAAAAAACACTCTTCCACAGATACCACGGTACTAGTTATTGTGTCTCAGTGTGTTTCAGTATGTAGCCTACCTTACAGTCACTTATGGGTTTCTGTGTTTCTGTCTGTGTGTGTTTCTGTGTGTGTGTGTGTGTGTGTGTGTGTGCACGTGTTTGTGTGTGTGTGTATGTGTGTGTGTACACGTGTTTGCGTGTGTGTGTATGTGTGTGTGTGTGTGTGTATGTGTGTGTGTGCACGTATTTGCGTGTGTGTGTGTGTGCACGTGTTTGCGTGTGTGTGTATGCGCGTGTGTGTCACAGCGCCTGGCAATGGCGTCGGCAGCTCCGCAGAAGAGGATGGTGTCGTCGGTCTTCATCACGCTGGCGTCCCCGTACCGCGCCACGGTGACGCAGCAGCAGCACGCGCGCAAAACCCACCAGGCCCCGGCGAGAGGCGTGCAGCACGCCGCCGTGCGCGTTCCCCCGGGCGGCGTTGTTCCCCCGGGCGGCGTTGTTTCCCCGGGCGGCGGCAGCGGCGCCACACAGAGCCTGAGGCGCAGGAAAGGGAGCGCTTCGTCTGAGTCTCACAGCGGGACAGCGCAGAACGGGGCACTGCAGACCCCTGCGGCCGCCCAGCCCAGGACCCCCTCCGACACGCCTCCGGCCCTGCCGACCAGCCTCCCCGACCCCGCCCCTGACCCCGCCCCCAGGCCCACCCCCGGCCTGGAGGACACAGAGCCACAGCAGCCCACACTAGACCAGTCTCCTGAAGGTAGTAGTCTGGCTCAAGCTGTTCATTTATGTCCTCATTCATTATATCCTCCCCTGAAAAAGGTCTTTTGAATCACTTAAATGTGAACACACACCATGCCTACTGCATCACATTAAAAAAATGGTTAACTTGACGATAGAGGCTGCCAGGCTTATACACAGCAAAGAGACAAGGAGTTTCAACTGACTAACTGGGTTTGCTCTACTGTTCCTCTTCTTCCTGAAAGAGCTCTTTCCTCCGCCCCCCCCTCCGCCCAAGTCTGTGGACACTGAGCTCTCTGGGCTGGCCGCTCCGCTGCCCCTGCCCCCTTCACCCCCAGAGCAGCCCCCTCCCAGCGCCCGCCTCACCCCCGCGCCCCCGACCCCACCACCACCCTCAAACAAACAGGTAGGATTATGTGTTCCACATGCCTGCTGAGAAACCGAAATTCAAAACCACTACCGTTTATGTATCTTGTAACTCTTGAACGTCATGACTTTAGTTTCTCTGTTGGAGTATCTTAGACGATCTTACAGACCGGGACTGTGGAGTGTGACAGTTTCTCTGTATCATGGTTGAAAGGGGCTAAAACGCTACATCTGGGGAACAGATCAGTTTGGGGAAAAACAGCTGTGTTTTAGATAGAGTGTGTGACACTACAAATGCACACGGCACAAATGTTTTCTTCACAAAAGAACGAAACAGGATGTTATCTAAACTGTTGATCTTCTCTCTGGGAAACACTACCCCCCCTGTCGCCCATTATTATGAACTCAATCTCTGCACAAACAATGAAAAGCGCAGACTTAATAAAGCTTGTTAGCCTGGAGAAAACCTTCTCGGTACATGCAGACTTTCCCTCTTTTGGTCACAGGGGAATTTATGCATTTTGCTGAGAGAACTCACATGTACACTCACATATTTGGGGCCCTTCCTCCAATAACACAGTGCTCCCTCCCCATCCAGCAATAGCTGAAAAACAAAATGCTCAGCAAACTCAGAAACAGTCTTGGGAGCCTATTGGTCACTGCTAATATTTTGTTGTCAGTACAGACCTTGTATAAAGTAAAGAAGTACCATTGACATTACACCCTTGAAGGTTTTTAAATACAAATGTCTGCATGTAAACATATTATAGGATACGCTTCTTCCATTATTGACATAGTTGTTGGATGCTGGCTCTTTAATGGGGGCGCTCACCTGACCTTAGGTGTCTTTTACCCATAGGACACCACAGTTGAGACGGAGAAAATAACCCCATCTAGTGGGGAGGATCTCCAAAGCAGTTCAGCGCACACAAACATGGAGAGCAAAGGTAAGATGAAGGTTCAAGATGTCAAATCACACTCCTATCAGTTCCATCCCAAACGAGTCATGTTTGACTCACTGTATGTCTGCTTTGTAGAGGTGTGTGGCTTCTGTCGCAAGCCTGTTGCGCTCAGTGAGCCAGCGATCGAGGCCTTGAACAGGACGTACCACGACAGCTGCTTCCAGTGCAGACAGTGCCATATCCCTCTGGCCGGGAAACTGTACTACAACAAGGCAGGAATCCCCCTCTGTGAGGACTGCTACCAGGTATGGTCCACTTGCTCAGTGGGAGGTACTCACGGTTGGTGACCAATCATCATAGTCGTCGTCGTCGTTATCATGTTTCAAGAAATATTACAAATCAGAGGCCCACACTCTGACCCAGATATAGTACACTATGGTGATGTTAAACAAGTCAATCATGAACACAGACATTCACACTCAGTCATGTTTACCTCTCTCTGTCCTCCAGGCCAGTCTGGGGCTCTGCTGGGCCTGTGGTGAGGTCATCAGAGACCATGTGATCCGCGCACTCGAGAGAACCTACCACCCACCCTGCTTCATCTGTGCCACATGCAGTCAACCAATCGGAGAGCAGAGATTCGCTCAGGGCGAGGTTGGCGAAGTGTACTGTCTTCAGGACTACTACAGGTACATGTAAATGCAAAGCTACACACAAATCATTCCACCTTGATCCACACGAGAGTTTGGCTTATAATAGTGATGAATGAGCCATTGTGAGGTTAAATACGGTTGTTTTTCTCTCTCTGTGGCCGGGTAGGAAGTATGCTCCTCAGTGCAGCGCGTGCCAGCAGCTGATCATCCCCAGAGAGGACGGGACAGACAGCTACACGGTGGAGTGTCTGGGTCGTTCCTTCCACGAGGACTGCTATCGATGTGAGGTAGGCCCACAGAGACACACACACGGCTTCCTATGCACAGGGTTCTCTGTGTGTGTGTGTGTGTGTGTGTGTGTGTGTGTGTGTGTTTGACACCATGTCAGTTGAACATGTCAGTTGAGCTGACAGGGATCACTGATAGTGGCAGCGATCGTTGGGCCGTAAATCCGTGAAGATCAAGTTGAGCTTTCCCACGTCTCCGTGTCCCCAGGTCTGCCTCGCTCAGCTGTCCCCAGAGCCCAACGACCAAGGCTGCCATCCGCTGGACGGGAGGGTGCTGTGTAAGTCCTGTCACCTGACCCTGGTCCAGTCCGCCCAGCTCTGAGGCCCACTCCAGGCCTGCAGGCAGAGCTGCGTTGCGGTGGCCCAGCTGATCCACACAGCGGCCGTCCTACTGAGATGGAGCCAGCGGAGAGCCATGAGTCAGCAGGGTCAATGGAGCAGCATGGGAAACATGGGAGACAGCGCCGTTAATTCTGCATTGTGAACTGGACTTTGAATGTGACAAACTCACTCACTTTAAATGGGATGTTTTTTTGTTACAACAAAGCTTTTTTTATATATATATTTTAAAATATGATTTATACAGTAGCAATACTTTTTTTTTTTTTTTTAATCAATGGCTCTTATACTTATTGATTCATTTGCACTCTTTTTTAAACACATGTATTAACTGAAATTCACCAAAGATATTTATATTCAACAAAAAAATCAAGTATTTTCTGGTATCCATTCTTGGACTAGTATGTACTGTAGTACTCCCTATATCCTTTCATAAAAAAATAAACTAATATATTAAATTTTTTCACTTTCCGTACCTTGAATTTTTGTCATTTGGTGTTATATGCAGGATCACATTAAGTAGGGCTACATACTATAAAGAAAATCTATGAATAGAAGCCAAGTTACACACAGAGGCATGTGATGTTTTAGGCTGCATTGTGCATGTCTTTATGTGGCTATCTCAGGCCTTCTTTATAGATGATGCATTCATAAATTAAAGAAATGTCATGAGAAAAGCTAAAAAGATTATGAACACGCGCTGTCGGACCACCATTTATGTTTCATAATAGGCCTCATTCTCTTTCAATCTGAGTCATAGTCAGATACCCTGGGTTCTAATTTTCAAAATAAAAGTGGTACATACTTTTCTCATTCAAATTATTTTAACACTGAACATCTTCAGCTCAATGTATCTGCTTAAAAGTCGTGTTTAATAATGTCACTTTAGCAGGAGAAGCACGCATGCATCCGCGCTGTCGCATGATCACAAGAGCGCGCAGAGCAGATCATGAGAAAGTGAGCCGTCGTCACCGGGCCGCGCAGCTCGCCCCTGTCTGTCCGCGGAGCACCGGGACAGAGCAGCAGCTAGGCCAAGATCACATCAGCAGACGGAATCGCTCTCGTCGCTCATTTTGTGAGGCGGACTTCCCGACCGGCGGGTATTAAAACGTGCTAGAGGAGCATAGCCTATGTGTATGCAGGGGGAAAGTAGCGAACAGGATGGTTCGGGAAACCAGACACCTTTGGGTGGGAAATTTACCCGAACATGTTCGAGAGGAGAAAATTGTCGAACATTTTAAACGGTAGGTTACGCAAGAGGGGATCTGGAGAAGCAGCCCGCGCTGTTCTCATCCCTGGCCGCTAGCTTAGCTAAGATAGCCGAGGAGCCATCATACAACAGCCGCGGCCTGTCAGATACGAGGCTGGGTTCGCCCGTGGGATTCTTAAATTAGCCAGAAAGATAAACGCAATTGCATAAAGACCTCACGCGACTCGTCCGTGTTCCACAACTAACGTTAGTTTGATTAGATGGCCGAAACGCCTTGTAGCTCGGGTGATTAGCTCGCTAGCTAGCTACCATTTTGTCGTTGCTTTCTGCAATGCCCAGCCAACGCGTTAGCTCAGCAAGGACCCGTCTAATACCTGGATTAAACATATTTTACGGAACGGTCGATCAGACCACAAAACACAATTTCGGAGTAGATAAGCTAGGTCGTGGCTTGTGTACCTTACACAAAGTCCCTCATGGATGTACTCTAAAACGGCCCAAAGCAGGAAATTGGGTTAAACGAGTCTGCTACTGTTCCGACAATGGAGAAACACTCGTTCCAGCAATAAAGCCGAGACGGCGAACTCCAGCTAGCTAAGCTAACGCGTTAGCCAGGGAGCAAATGTTGGTGGATTTAGTAACACGACGTCAGTTATTTATGTTTCGAGTTGCCACATTCGTTAGTCTTGAATGAGTCTACAAGGCCTTGGTGAAACATTTTAGGAAAATGGTTTATTCTGCGAACCTACTGCTATTGCTAGCTAACTAAATAACATTAACGTAGCATTAACGTTAGCTAGCAACGAGATTGCCAGCAAGCCATTATGAGAAGGAATCGAATCGTGAAATTGTTGTTTAGGGTATCAATTCGACAGCGTAGGCCCATATTTGGTACCACCTCTGGTTACACATTACACAATGATGTACGTCCAATGCGTTCCCGTACCACAATAAGTTACTACCATCGTGTCTTGCTTGATATATAAAAGTAACGTTAGCTACCATGCGTGCAGCTATTCTGGTCATGACATGAGCGGCACAGGCGACGGATCTTCATAGTTTGCGATGACTGAAAGTCGTACTAGCTGCTTATACAATGTGTCTAACCAGGATCATTTGTTTCACGTTGTGGTGGTGAAATGCGACATTGTTTCTCCTACCGGAAATCTGTAAATGCTTTTATCTAATTGAAAGAGTATTTAATTTTTAAAGCCTCTGGACTTCAGGCTATTTGTAGTGGAAATGTGAGGGATACCATGATACCACCCACAGGATACCAGGATACCACCCACACCTGTTGTTAATGTTTATGTTGTGTCTTGCTCCTCTGCTCACAGTTATGGACGCGTTGAGAGTGTCAAGGTCCTACGGAAGCGGGGTTCCGAGGGTGGAGTTGCAGCGTTTGTGGATTTTGTGGATATCAAAAGTGCACAGAAGGCTCACAATGCTGTCAACAAGATGGGAGACAGGGATCTTCGCACTGACTACAATGAACCTGGGTCTGTTCCCACTGCCGTTCGGGGCCTGGAAGACAACCCCCCCTCGAGCAGTCATGGACGGGACGTTGCAGGATTCTCTAGGGGGGCGGTGGCTCCAGTGTTTGGCCCCCCAGTGTCCCTCCACACCAGAGAGGGGCGGTATGAACGGAGAATAGACGGGTAAGTGGACATGGGTCTCCCCCTGAAGTACTGGGGGACCAGGGTGTCAGATAAAGTTATTATCCCACAATAACATCATGATCACATGGTTGGGTTATACATGAAAAGGGGGAATAGATTTCCTGAAAATGTCACATAAAGAGGTAATTTCTCTAGGGATCGATGCTCTCTCCATCCTCACCGACTGGCCTCACTCACACGGGATCTAAGTGAATTATTAATTCAATTCTATTTATCATTTTAAAAAAGGTATCATTGAAAATGAGGGATTATAATAAGTGAAGTGTATCCTGCTTCCAAATTGGATATCATATTTGCGGGGGAATATCCTGCTGAGTTTTGGATTATATATCACATTTGTTGGAATCTATCCTGGTGAGTTCTCGGATATTTTGTTTTTTTTTCCTCCAAAACTTGGGATCTAACCGTGATTTACGCCGGGATCGCCAGTACCTGGAAGTAAATCACTCCCTGCGATGGATTAATACTCATTTTCTTGATACTTTTACAGTAGTGCATTCAGACAGGGTCATTCACTTATGGATGAGGCCCCAGAGAGGGCAGGTAGTGGTTTCCAGTTTGTTGATATTCTCACCACCTTTCCGCTGTCAGGACTTTTTTGTTTGTTGTTGTTATTGCTTTGGAGACCTGGATATCTACCCCTCTGGATCTAAAGGACGTGAGCAGGATGTAAGAAGTTGTTGTTAGTCATACATCATGGCAGGGCCACTGTACTGCAGTACAACATTCACCAATTTATTGTTCCATCAATTATTGAGCATCGTCAGACAAGGGAGTTCAAACGTATGGAGATGTTTTATGTTTTAAAGAAGAAAAGAAAACTGGACCACAAGAACATCTATCAACATCCATGGAGATATATATTTTTTGAGGTGATGGCCATGAAGACAGCCTAAGACATGCAGCTTGGATGTACCTGCTTGGAAGTATGCAGAGAAGCCCATGTTGGATGTAAGGATGTTGGGTCACTCGGGGTCGGATGGAGAGGCAGAGCTGTCATTCCTATGCTGGATTACTACGCTCCAGTGTGGATTTAGCCCATCATCCTCTCTGCATCAATATCCGGGGTTATGAACACTAATGTTTGTTTTAAATCTGACTGAAGCTTCCTGTCTGAAGATGGTTATCACCAGCTAGATGAAGACGGCTGTCTTATGTCCTTTCGGATGTGTAATATCGTAAGGAATTAACTCAGGCAGTGGATTAGGATTATTATAACCATTTTGCTGAGAGAAGATGCTGTTTTGGCTTTTATGGAGGGTATACAAACTAGCTTTGTAGTTCCCTATCGGTGGCTACACCCAGAGAGGAATAACACCTACCCATTTTGGACTGTAAGACGTGACAGCTTGGACTTACTTCCTCAGATTGGAAGAGCATAAGCAGTGTGGATATATTTTCAGTGTGGCTGGTTTCCTAGTCTACCCGACACATGTCGCTCTGGGACTGAGCTCAAACGCCCTGAAGTGACTCATCTTTTTCTTTTTTTTTTCATCATGTTAAATGTGTTTTCAATCAAACTGTTCTGTATTTTCCTCCAAATGATGAAATCCATTGAGAAATTCAATTTCTTTGATTATTTTGTTTTCTTCCTTTTTCCATCCAATGAAGAGATAAAGTAATTTTGGATTATTCACCAGCTACCCACCCACCCGCCTGGTGTGCTAGTCGGAGATTATATACACTTCACAACAGAGGAAGCATTTTTGCTACTTAGATCGAAAACAATTTTTCCCTTTATTCTTCATTGGGCTCTCACAGTTCTGCCCTAGCTTGTATTTGGGATTATAGGTAACTTCTTTTCAACAAGGTTGGTATAGTTCTGCCCTCTGCATCTCTTTTCCTAACCCCAACTTTGCACCTTGTATCTTTCCTTCCTCTGCACTAATTGGTAGAGCTTTTTAGAAATAAAAGCGCAGCTGTTTGGGCCAGAAGGCTTCTACAGACACCTTCTGAGCCAGTGGCTTGTCCTTGTCCTCCTCATCCTCTCACTCTTCCTCCCCTTTCTCTCGCTTTGCTGCTCTGAAGCCTAGTTTATACTGTAACAGACAAGCCATGCCCAGAGCCATGAGCCATAACTTCTCTAATACACTATAAACTAGGCTATAGATTTACTTAAGCAGTCCACCAAATACCCCGGTCTTAAGGTACTAATAGTAATTATATCTGGTTTTAAGGTACTATTTGTAATTATATCTGGTCTTAGTTGTGTGGAATATAAACTTTTTACTTTGTTCTTCAATAGTAGCAAATGGTGAGATGAGGATTTTCAACATTTGAGTCATGTACAGAAGGAGGACAATACATTGTTAAAGAACTAGTTTGGTATTTAACATTATAAGGTTATTTACGATCATATTCAACGGTCCATATCAAAATTCTGACATGTGCACTCGCAAGATATGCCCATAGAGATCCATTCTGTACTTGGCTGTGACATGAGCTATGATATCAAGAATGCAGTCTGTCAAAAATTGTATATGTACCATTGTATATATATATGATCGTAAATATCCTTATAATTTAATAACTTACAATGCTAAATACTGAACTAGTCCTTTAATGTTCTCATTTTGTTTATACACCTTTTGAGAGAGAGTCTCACCACAGCACTTTAATTAGTTTTTTAAGCCTAGGGTTACTTACTTGAAGCAGGCTGTGAGAAATCCCAGTTTTATCATAATAGGTATTATATAAGACGGACTATAGATATTGGAGCAATATAACGTCCAATTTTAGACCATTTAGTAATTTATGTGGATGAAATACCAAGACATTATTTGTATCTTCGGTAGATGGAATGGTGAACCTCTGGCTTGTTTCTCCGTAGATTGTTCCCTCAGCTGTGTCCCTGTCTGTTCATGCCTGGAGGATGACATTTTCAGTGCACTGCCTCTTTCAATAGATTTGATGTGTTTATGGAAGCTGCCCAAGTGTTGTTTGGAAACCTAAAAATAATTGTTTGCTGCAAGAATAACTCTTGCTCTCTTGTCTTTTTTTGTCTTCCTCTGTGTGTGTCCTTCCGTCCTGTCTTCCAGGAGTTCGGACAGCCGGGAGCGGCCGTATGATCACAGCCCCTATGGGCACCACGAGCGCAGCGGCACTTTTGACCGGCAGCGCCACTACAATGCAGACTATTACCGCGATCGTTCCATGTTTGCGGCTGGCGTCGGGCCCGGCCCCGGCCCTGGGGGGAGCGCCATGGGGGGCAGCTTTGATACCCCGGAACCGCATTTTGAGCCCCGGATCCGAGAGCCCTTCACGCTGACCAGCGCTTCGCGGCGCGACCTCTACAGGGACGACAGGGGGCGCCGCGTGGACAGAACTTACCACCACCGCCGCAGCCGCTCGTCTCATTCCTCACAGTCCAGACACCCCTCCCCTCAAAGGACCACAGGACAAACCCCCAAAGCCCCCCATTCCCCCAAAAGAGCGCCCCTGTCCCCAGGGAGGGGTCCACGCTCTCGGTCTCGCAGTCGCTCTTCAAGCTCTGATTCGGTCAGCAGCACTAGCAGCACTGGAAGTGGCAGGTAGGACATGCGGTGGTGATGGTGTGGGCGTGATATGTTTTTCAGCTTACTTGTAGTACAGTCACAGTTAGCCTGTCCTCTGCAACTACGTGCAGAAGAAGACTATATTCCATGTAAGCAGGTACCTTGCATTAACGTTGACTCAGGAGATGTGTGTTCTGTGTATGGAGGCAGACAGAGGGCCGTCTGACCATTGCCCTCTTGTTGCGTTTGTCTGTCTGGCAGCAGCGATTCAAACAGCAGCTCGAGTGACGGGTCTCGGGCGCGTTCGGTCCAGTCGTCCGCGACGCACGCGCCTCCCTCTCAGCCCTCCATGGTCCTGGACTCAGACGAGCCACGCAGGAGCTTCGGCATCCGGGTGCAGAACCTGCCCGTTCGCTCTACTGGTGAGACAGTCAGCAGCCTTGGTGGAAGAAATTAAATCATCCAATCTTGAAATTATTGAAGAAATTAAAGGTAGGATAGGCTGTTTTAAAAGAAACCAGGAAGAGTAAAATAGATTCACTTACCTTGATCAAATCTGTGCAAGCATTCCATTTAAGTACCAGCATGAAATGCGCTTCTCAGTCATATTGTAATAAATGAATCGGTCAACAAAGTCCCACCAAAATGCTGCTTCTCATCGGAAATCAAACCAGCATCACTCGTTTCAACTACCAGAAAGAGTATGCTAGATTTGGAAAATCCAACCAATCCAAAAAAATAGGTAGGTTGACGGGCAGATAGGCCGGACGGGGGGAAAAAAAGGAAGAAAAAAAAAATCTCTCTCTCTCTCTATATATATATATATATATATATATATATACACACACACACAAACAATTCGACAATATCAGAAACCTTGGTTCATGATTGGTGCATGAGGAATCCGCAAACAGGAGATGAGCTTGTTTGTTTTGGTTCCTCCAGAAGACAAAACAGAAACAAGAAGTCCTTCATACAGCAGGAGAGGGACAGTAGCTGGGACGCAGATTAAACTAATTCCTGACTGCACTACAACCATAGGCACAAGCAATATACTTAAAAGCAAGCATAAGCAATATGTAACCTTTAATTAAAAGCAAGCATAAGCAATAACAATTAACTTCTTGAATTGTCTATTGACTGTAGCCCAATCAGACACCACAGTTCAGCCACATCTCTGGTGTTAATTCAATTCAATAACGTTTATTTAAACTCGAAGGACACAGATTGCCCTCATTTACAGTGACGACGCGTAAAGAAGGTGAGAAAACAACAAGGGCAATAAGACAAAAAAACATTAAAAGCAAGACACAAAATAGAGTTAAAATAGATATATAAACAAAAAAGATAAAGATAAGATAAAAATATAATAAAAAAGATAAGAACAGACTAATCAGAAATCGGCTAAAAACAATTACAAAAAGATATGCAAAATTCTGAGATCATGGATTTAAAATGGCTAAAAGTAGGAAGGGTAGACATTTTTAAAGAGCTCTGTAGGGTATTCCATGAGATTGGAGCACTCACACTAAAGCAGTTAAACCAAGGCTAGAACCGACTCGGGGAACCTTGAGAAGGAGCATCTCACCTGAGCGAGGTTGATATGCCCCATCAATTAATGCTTTTCTCCCTTCTCCAGACACCAGTTTGAAAGATGGACTCTTCCATGAATTCAAGAAACATGGAAAAGTGACGTCTGTGCAGATACATGGGGCCTCTGAGGAGCGCTATGGGCTGGTGTTCTTCCGGCAGCAGGAAGACCAGGAGAAAGCCCTCACTGTCTCCAAAGGAAAGCTCTTCTTCGGCATGCTCATCGAGGTCACTGCCTGGAATGGCCCCGGTATGAACTTCAAATGGATAGGTCACTCAAATGTATATCTGTATTACTTAATCCCTACCTTAACCATAGCTATTACTTGATTACCCAGACACATGGTAATGGTTTGTTTTGTCATGCATTAAAAGGACACCTTTCATTCTGCATGTGTGACCTAAAACACAACACGAACACAAACTGATGATAAAAACTTGTCTTTCAGAAACGGAAAGCGAGAATGAATTTAGGCCTTTGGACGGACGGATAGATGAGTTCCACCCCAAGGCCACAAGGACCCTGTTTATAGGGAACCTGGAGAAGACTACCAGCTACCAACAGCTCCTGGACATCTTCCAGAGATTCGGAGAAATTGTGGTAAGCTAGTATTGAATTGTTGCACAAGTCAGGTAAGATTCTCTGAGAATGTTATGAATTCTTCTTTTTACGTAGCTATGAATAGTTATGCTTTGTATTCTCCTCTTTGCAGGATATTGACATTAAAAAGGTCAATGGTGTCCCTCAATACGCCTTTGTGCAGTACTCTGATATTGCCAGCGTCTGCAAAGCTATAAAGAAGATGGATGGAGAGTATTTGGGGAGCAACAGGCTCAAGGTATGGCTTCCTCTGTAGTACTATTCCAACCATTGAAGGTTTCATTCACTTTCATTAAGGCCTGCATCATTGTTCTAGATTGTAAAATGTTTTAATGTGGTGTTTGTTTGCTGCTCTCCCTTGCAGCTGGGGTTTGGGAAGAGTATGCCCACCACATGCGTTTGGCTGGATGGTTTGGCGTCCAATATCACAGAGCAGTACCTCACACGGCATTTCTGCCGCTACGGACATGTAGTCAAGGTCAGTGTGGTGTTCTCCCCTACACCAGTATCCTTGCATGTCTGGAAACTGAGCGGTCTATATTTCACACAATGTAAGAAAAATAATGAATTATTCTTCTCCGTTCTTAGGTTGTGTTTGACAGATTGAAAGGGATGGCTCTCATCTTGTACAACAACACAGACTTTGCCCAGGCAGCTGTCAGGGAGACGAAAGGCTGGAAAATCGGTGGCAACAAAATAAAGGTAAAGGAAATGTATTTATACACTACTGTTATATTTATGTTACATTTATAACCATCTATACACTACAGTGTTAGATTTCTATACACTACAGTGTTAGATTTACAATACATGTATACACTACAGTGTTAGATTTACAATATTTACATCTGTACACTACAGTGTTAGATTTACAACACAGCTGCTAAAATATATTGTAATTTGTGATTTTTTTTTTCCTGCAGGTGGATTTTGCCAGTCAAGAGAGTCAGATGGCCTTCTATCGTTCCATGCAGGCCTCGGGGCAAGACATCAGAGACTTCTATGAAATTCCAACTGAAAGACGGTAAGGCTCACTTTTTGACTAGGCATTTCAGAAACTCTTGATTGGTTTCCTGGATAAGATCATTTACTGGTCAATATGGCAATTTGAACGGCATTCTACAACAATTGCACTTTTGCATCAATTTAGAAAGCAATTGCGGAATATGTGCATGTAGTAATATGACGTAAACTGTGCTCACTTCTCTTTCCTTCTCTCCTGTCCCCAAATCCCTGTTTTACAGAGAGGAACGTAGACCTCCATACCACGAGTTCACAGCAGAACGGGCTTACTATGAGAACGTTCGCACCCCTGGCATCTACCCAGAAGACCCGCGCAGAGACTACACTGCCCGCAGCCGAGAGCGCTTCACTGAGCTGGAGCATTATCAGGGTGAACACTTTGACCCGCGTTTCCATGAAGACCCCAGAGAGTTCAGGGATTACCGAGATCCCTTTGAGCAGGACATTCGTAAATACACCTACATTCAGAGAGAGCGCGAACGGGAGCGCGAACGCTTTGAGGCTGACCGTGGCCGGTGGAGCCCTTCTCACGGACGCCGTCCAATCACCCCCGCCGTCTCCCCTTCACCATCTGAGCGTGCCCCCAGAGAATCTGAGCGACGGGTCTTCAGCCAGTCCTCCGAACGCAGTGGCAGTTGTAGCTCTCTCTCACCAACACACTTTGACAAAGCTGACAAGGCCCCACTGGAACACGGCGCTAAGGGCGATAGGCTGGATAAGGACACGCAACTGGCTCAGGCCGAGCGCGGAGCAGGGGCTGAGAAGAGCAAGCGCGGACGCCGAAAGGAGAAAACGGACAAAGAGAAAGGGGAGAAGATTAAATCGAAGAAAGGAAAGGTGCAATCTCCCAGCGTCCCGCCCGCCGAGACAGAGCTAGAGTCTAGTCTGGAGGGAGGCTCCGGACGGGGAAAGGTGTCAGACCAAGATGGCGCTGAGAGGCAGAGATATAAAGGAGACAGTGACCCTTCCACTGCAAATCAGGCCGCATCAACCTCACGCCACGACCCTCTTAAAATTGAAAAGCCTGACCTGGGGAAAGGTGAGAATGCAGACATCGATGGAAAAGGCAGATCCAAGAAACACCAAAAAGCTGATATTGGAAATGATGGGAAAGATCTATCAGTGGACTCTGATCGCCTAGCAGCAAGAAAAAGACGATTTGCCGATGCCAGCGGGAGGACCATTAGACCGAAGAGAAGTAGACTTGAAGAGGAAGATGGGAGCCAGCCTCCAGAATTCGTAGTTGGCACTGCTCCTGATGGTGATGGCAAGCAGAAAGAGCCACAGAGGAGAGATTCTAGGTCCAAAACAGAAAGGATGGTGTTTCTTGGCAGCCATAAGGACGGACAAGATTCTGGGATGAGAGGACAGGGAGAGCCGTCAGAAGGGCCCATTGAACCTTTGGATTCTAAACGCCACCCAGGGCACATCACATCCAGGAGGTTCTCCCATGAGGGGTATGTGGACCAGGACAATACTAGAGATCAAGAACAACAGGCTGTATTCAAATACGGCTCACAGACAGTAGACAATGACAAAAGTGGAAAGGATAAGGAAGAGCATGTGGATATTGACCTGTCTCAGAGTTACCGCAAACAGATGGAGCAGAATCGGAGGCTCCACCAACAGCTGCAAGAGTCTGACAAATCAGAGAAACCCGGAAGTCCGCTAGGCGTTGAAACTGAGGACCTTGAGCACCGCAGCCTTGTGCATGAAGTTGGTAAACCACCTCAAGATGTCACAGATAATTTCCCTTCTCATAAACTTAAGAAACTAGATCAATTTGACGTTGACGCAAGTGGCAAGAGGGAGCGTGTCTACAGGAGTTTTCGACAAAAGAGTGAGGATCCTGAATGGAACCACACCGCTTCTCCAGGACTGCAAACCTTTTCCCACCATGCAGATGATGAGTTTGCTGATTCTTCACACCTCAGGGAAGCTAAAGCTGAGGATAAAGGTCATCCAGACTTGGAGCTAGCAGTCAAAAGGACACATACCACTCAGATATCCAAGCCAAGTACTCCTCTGCATGGAGGGGATGAAGAACAGCAGAAGCGTTGGGAGAGTAGAGTCAAGCAAGACTTGCTACCTGACCTGAACTTCTCCAGAAGTCTTGGGAAAAACCTGCACAATCGGAAACGTTTGGAGTTTGGGATTTGGCACGATTTGGAACCTGGGGAGGTACGATCTGATTCTGAGGAAGACCGAGAGAATAAACCACACTCCCCCATGCCCTCTACGTCTGGGCCTTTCTCCGAGAGGTCAAGGGTCGACAGATTTTCAGACCCTAAGCTAGCCACCCTGGAGAGGAACAAGTTCTACTCTTTTGCACTTGACCAGACCATCACACCAGATACCAAAGCTCTGCTAGAGCGTGCTAAATCTCTATCCTCCTCCAGGGAGGATAACTGGTCTTTCTTGGACTACGACTCCCACTTTGCAAGTTTGCGCAGCAGAAAAGATACTGAAAAGGTAGAATCAACACCGCGACCTACGCCGTCCTGGTACATGAAGAAGAAGAAAATTCGCAGTGGGTCTGAAGACAAACTGGACGACAGAAAGGAAGAGCCTAAGCCAGAGGAGCACGAACGCAGGGAATTGTTTGCCTCTCGTTTCCTCCACAGCTCGATCTTCGAGCAGGACTCCAGACGCCTTCAGCACCTGGAACGAAAGCACGAGGAGCCTGAACACGGCCAGAGCCAACACACTGGCCAACAAGGTACAACAGACGGGCAGCAAGACTCCGAGCCAGTTGTCCTTTTCCACAGCATGTTTCTGGAGCTTACACGGTTGCAACAGCAGAAAGGGAAGGATCAACCGCTGCAGGAAATGAAAAGGGGAGACGTTGATGAGACTAAAATTGAAAAACCACTTGATTCCGAACAGCAACCCGTGCAGTTGCCTAAAATCTCAGAACCTGCTTTGGAGCCAGATATCAAACCGGTCAGTCCTGCAGAGGAGCACGCAGTTTCGGAAGCCCCTCTGTTGCCAGAGGTTGTCGCTCCACTGCCCAAGGACATGTCTCCACCTGAGGAAAAACACGTCACAGGAAGCCCATCTGAGTCATCGATACTGGATCCCGTGGTGAAAGAAGAAAACAAAGAAAATGAGCAACTGTCCTCAACCCCACCCCACCCACAAGTGGAGAAGCCACCCCCTGATTCTGCATGTCCAACAGCCTCTGAGACCATCCATCCACCAGGAAGATTTAAAATGTTCCCTATTGAAGAGAAAACCGAAGAGACTACTCCAGATGTAAAGCCCTTTACCATCGAGCCGCCTTGTGATCATGATAGTCATACTCAAGAAGCGTTGGTGAGCTGTTCTGAACGAGAGCCGCAGCCAGAGCCTGAGCCAGCACCACCCGAATTGCCAGAAAT
Organism: Borostomias antarcticus; assembly: GCF_949987555.1. Taxonomy (NCBI): domain Eukaryota; kingdom Metazoa; phylum Chordata; class Actinopteri; order Stomiiformes; family Stomiidae; genus Borostomias; species Borostomias antarcticus. The sequence goes on from NC_140244.1 coordinate 12,501,004, forward strand.
GAAAGGTCCAACACTACCTGACCCTGTGGAAGAGATGGATGTTTCAAAATCAGAGGAGTCTTTCACTGCCAAAACAGAAACCCAGTCAGATACTGAAAAGAAACTAGAACTTGATAAAGTGCAAGCGCCTGTTGATAATGAAACAAGTGAGGAGGCAGTGTCGCCTCCTCAGAAGACCAAGAACAAGAAGAGCAAGTCCTCTCCTACCCAAGTCGCTCTGGCCCCCTCTGCGTCCAGTTCTGAGAAGCCAGTCACACGAAAGAGTGAACGCATTGACAAAGAAAAGCTTAAACGAGCATCATCCCCGAGAGGAGAGTCTTCAAAGGTCAGTTCCGAATCCAAATCTACAGGCAAGTCTCCAATACACGGAGCAGATTCTGAACACGGCTCAGAACAGAGCATCTCTACGGGTCGAGCAAGGCGGAGAAACGTTAAGTCTGTGTATGCAACCCCAGTTGATGATGAGACTCGGACCGGAAAGGATGCAACCGACTCACCGCGTTCTGCACGGAAACGCGGCGGTGATAAAGATGCAGCTCCCCAGCAAAATGAGGAGCAGGATTCCCTCGTTGCGCCTGTCACTTCTAGACGGGGGCGCCCCCCAAAGAACCGCAGCAGACAGGGGGATGACGGTTCATCAAGAAAAGGTGATAGATCAAAAGTGGACACCAAAGACATTGACTCAAATGAATCGGAGAGTGGAGAACGAATCCCTAAAGTGTCAAAAGGCCGCCATTCTCCTCATGCCTGCAAAGGTCCAGGTCAAGTTTCCCAGCCCATAATGATGGGAACAGGGAGGAAAGGGGAGAAAACGGAGCTGCCTGATGAGGTCGCTCAGCCAATGGATGTTTCAGAAGAGGACAGTTTGGCTCTGCAAGATTCCTCCGTCTCATGTAAAGACGATCCTCCGGTACACATTGGGGCAAAGAAAGAGGAGAATGTTAAACAACAAGTGACAGAGAAACTGCCAAAGGAGCAGGACAAAGAGAAAAACACCCCCATTGAAGACGAGGCTTATGATGTAACGTCAAACGAGAAAGAGGCTGAGTCCCTAGTCATTGAAGAACAGCCGTTATTGGAGGAGAAGAAGACTGTCAGAGGAAAAACAGCCAAATTGACACGGACTCCAAAGTCTCCCGTCCTCAAGAACCTGAAAATCAGACTGAATGTGACAGAGGTGAAAGATTTACTTCAGTTGGGAGACGAGGAGCCAGGAAACCCAGAGGATCCTTTGAAAAAGACCAAACCAGATGACCCGGATCACCAGCTGGAGTCTAGTCAGGGACAAGAAGAGAATCCCAGCAATGAGGATAAGGAGGAAGGAGAAATGCCAGGTTCAAAGCCTCCCTTGGACCCCTCTCAAGAACTAGAGCTGGTTCAAGCTGTGGAGAACATTGCGAAACTTACAGATCCAACCCTACCCACAGAGGCACCGGTTCCCCCTACAGAGGCCAAGTGTGACACTGAGGAAGAGAAATCAACAAATCCCGCCAGTGAGACAGAACTGATGGCTGCCATCGATTCCATTACAGCTGAAGAAGCAACGGCCCCTTTGGCTCAAGATCCGGTAATTGGAGCCGGTGTAGACTCTGACTCTGAGGTGACTGCTTTCATCCAGCCCGTCAAGGGAGTTGAACCAACAATACAAACATCCTCTGCTCAGGGAGAGTCTCCTTTCCCAAGCACACCCAAGAAAAATGTCAAGGGCAGAGCTAAAACACCCAAACGGGCTAAAAGCCAGAAGTCAAACAAAAAGGATTCCAACAAAGAGAGCCTGTCAGAACCTGAGAACTCTTCACTGATGTCTTCATCAGACAGTACACCCTCCAACAGTCAGACTGTCGTAGAAGGTCATTCATCATCTGCAGCTGCAGCTGTCATTACAGCCACCTCTTGGAAACCAGAATCCGAGCCTTCGGCTGTCAAGGTTGCAGATGGTACTGCGGAATCAAAGGTATCTCCTGTTGAGCAACCTCAGCATCTTAAGCCAGTCTACCCTTCCACCAAAAGTCCCACTTATCCCAAGCTTCCACAGCCCCCTCCTGAGTGTATTTCACCCTCACTGTCACCACCACGGAGCAGGCCAAGTGTCAGGCCCATACAGCCAACCAGGATCCCAGTTTCCCCACCAGATTGGCGCAGTCAGTCTAAGGATACAGCATTTACTCCAGGCCCATATGAGAACCCGTCACCCCCCTCTGACAACGAGAGCATGGATCCTGATCACAACACCAGTGACTTGAGACGGATTCTCATGAAGAATAAAAATGTTTTGCTCCCGGGTAGTAGCTCTCTCCCGGGAAATCTGGCCGTCGCTTCCCCCAGGGAGCCACACACATCTGAAAACATCAACCCGCTGGTCGCTGTGCTGAATAAGACCCCATCGGCTGATGGCAGACCGCCATCTCACCCAGCTCAGCAGATGGCCCGATCACCTGCCTCCCTCCCATCCCCTGAGACGAAGTCGGTGATATCTGTCATAGCGTCCACCGCCACTTCTGTCATCAGCCGTGTTTGCAATCCTCCCGATTTGGAGGAGAAGGTAAACGTCACTGTGGCGAACCCCTGTGTGGACATTCCACTTCCCAAGCAGACTTACAGCAGGCCCAGCATGGACGACGGGGGTTCGTATCACGGGCCGTCGGTCGGAGAGGAGGGGGGTGTAAGTGCTGGGCGTTTTATGGTGGAGAGCTCCACGCTTGGCACCGGTTCTAACCCAGGCCTGAGGGTGAACACCTCTGAAGGGGTGGTGGTTTTGAGCCATTCTGGGCAGAAAAGGGAGGGTCCGCAGCGGATTAGTGCAAAAATAAGCCAGATCCCACCGGCAACCGCCGTCGACATGGAGTCTCAGCAGCTCGTGTCCATGCCCCAGATAAAACAGGAAATGTATACCCATTCCCAGTCGAGCAATCCCAAGTGCCCGCCAACGCCAGCGGACCACGGGCATCCCACGAAGGCCGTCTCCTCCTCTGTCAAACAAGAGAACACCGCTTTGGAGAAGATGGAATCCCATTACCAGTCTGGAGCTCAGGGTGGAGTTGTGAAGCGGCTTCCCCAGGCGGTCAGCGGTCAGCAGGTGATGGGCTACCACCACCCGGAATTCACCATGCTGTTAAAGCACCCGAAGAAGGTAGAAGGAGCAGACGCCCTGAACGCTGATGGGGGAAAGCTGTCCTGGACCTCCGCCATCAGTCCTGCCATTAGCCCCCACTTGCCCTCTCCGGCCAGCAACCATGTAGGCTTCGTCTCGGGCTCTGCCGGTGGCGACAGGGCCCCCTCGCATCTCAGCGGGGTGAAACAGGAGCCCTGTTCTCCGCGCAAGTCAGGCCATTCCCACTCACCGTTCACCTCTCCAATCGGCTCCTCTTCCCCCAAGGGCATCCCAGTCATGTTGCCCTCCGGCCTGCCAGCCATGCAGCAATACGTCGCCAGCGTGCACCACCCGGAGCAGTCGGTCATCATGCCGCCTCACAGCAGTCACGGTGGCCTGGGAAGGATGTCTCCCCACCGTGTCACCCAGACCATCCCTATGGGGCATCTCGTCCAGGGAGAAGTGAGGGTGAACACCCCTCCACTTGCAATGGGTTTCGGGATGCATGGAGAGCAGCATACTTCCCCGTGGTCCGGTTCGCTGCAGCAGAGGCCGATCTCACCTCAGGCCGTCAGCAGGGACATGGTGCTGAAAGTCAACCCCGGTACGGTGAGGAGCCACGAGGGAGAGCAAGAGGACGTCAGGCGCTTCCACCAGACCGCCGGGAGGCCGTCCTCCACTCAGCTGAAACCAGAGACTATGCCACCGGATCCCCGTGGAGGCCTGCGAGGCAGCGGCCTGCAGCTGGATCAGTACATGTCGCCCAGGGACATGCGCGTGCTCATCCACCACCAGCAGGGCGAGCGCACCGGCCCGGAGCCACACGCGGGACACATCCAAGAGACACTCCCTCCCTCCTCCACGTCCAGCACCATCACTTCATCCATGTCCCCGCGGCCACACCTGCTGGCTAAAGGCGTGTCTGAGAAGGATGTTCCTAAGCCCCTGGAGGTGAAGAGACCACACTCTCCCGGTAAAGACGGACTGATCGGGATCCGGCCCCCTGTGTCTGCCATGGCATCACCCCAGCGGGTCCAGCTGATGCCGTCTGGGACCAGCGGTTCCTTCCCAGAGTACTCATCCATGTACAGCAACACCAGGGGCATCCACTCCCAAATCACAGAGACATCTCCTGTGGGACTCCAAGCACCTGTCAACATCACGTCAGCCTTGGTGAGTTGAAACAATATGGCTTATTTTGATTAATACAATTTGCTGGATAATTGTGTGACTGTAAATATTGATTGTGTGATAGAAAAATAAATAAGTAATAATTGTTAGTAAACAACATACTTTGTTTGGATCTTCAGGGTGCCGAGCACAGCCAGGCGCAGACTGGACACCAGTCTGTCAACATGGTGCAGCTGCTCACGGTAAGCCACTGTTGGAGGCTAGAACAGAATGATGGGGCCAGAGATGGAGCTAGAAGATTTTGTAGTTGTATTTTATTTGTTTTACATAACTGTTTTCCTTCGCCATTTGAGCAGAAGTACCCCATCGTGTGGCAAGGCCTGCTGGCACTGAAGAACGACACAGCCGCTGTCCAGCTGCACTTTGTCTGCGGCAACAAAGCCCTGGCCGTGCGCTCGCTTCCGCCCCCACTGGCGGAGGGCGGCCAGCTGCTGCGGATCGTCCAGAGGATGAGGCTTGAGGCGTCACAACTTGAGGGAGTAGCAAGAAGAATGACGGTACATTTTTTTCTTCTCCAGGCTTCACATGATTTATGAAACTATTGACGCTCAGCCCAGATGTGTTGCTCTGGAAGGAATCCCTGGCATTGTCTGACAAAATGTGCTTTGAATGCCTCTGTTCACACACTCTGGCTCTGTCTGCTTCAGGGGGACAGTGAGTTCTGTCTCCTGCTCGCTCTACCATGTGGGCGGGATCAGGATGACGTCCTGAGCCAGACCCAGACCCTGAAGGCTGCCTTCATCAACTACCTGCAGGCCAAGCTGGCTGCTGGTATCATCAATGTCCCCAACCCAGGCTCAAACCAGGTATGTATCTAAAATAAATATATATATATATATATATCGTCACACAAACAGAAGCTGGATTTAATTGCTACTTAAAACTGCTTTAAGTAACAATTAAATCCAGCTTCTGTTTGTGTGACGATATGCTGTAAAATGTTGGGACTGTGTCAAGATCACAGGGCACTTAACTGACAACATTCCTTCCTCCCTCTGCACAGCCTGCCTTCGTGTTGCAAATCTTCCCACCATGTGAGTTTTCAGAGAGCCACCTGTCCCGGCTAGCTCCCGACCTCCTCAACAGGATCTCTAGCATCTCCCCTCACCTCATGATCGTCATCACCACCGTGTAACGCCCGGGCAAGGCGCTGCCTCATCAGGGGACTTTCTCAACTTCGAGCCTCAGGAAACGAGAGGAATTGGAAGGATTTGTGTTCCTGGACGCACTAGGAACCTTGAGGAAACGTCCTATTGGGTCTTTGATTTTTTTCCATAACAGTTTTTTTAAAGTCACTCCTGCCTGGCGTTTTTGTCCTTCTCACAAGAGCTCTGGGATGGACGGAACCAGAGCTCTACTGTGGGTGGAGACGGAGCTCTACTCTATATGTGCAGTCTTATTTGACCATTTCTCTGCTGTATTTGTATTTATTGGGGAGTTTTATTTTATTTTTTCGTAGGGAGATACTTTGTAAAAAAAAAACACACAAAAAATCAGGATCTTGGATGAACAAGAAGAATGAGTGACTGGGTGGCCTTTTTTCTGTCTACATCTTTTAATGATTGTGGGTCATTTTTCAATTCTTCATAACAAAGGATCATTGGAGCCGTTGTTCCACAGCGGTTGACGTTTCAACAAACTTTTTTTTTAATTTTAATTTTTTTTTTTTTTTTTAAGTACACTAATTATGTACAATCTTCATTGTCCAGCCTTTCCTGTAGAGGAGGAAGAATGAACTTCAGAAAAAACCTTAGACCTTGTAGAGAGGACCATGTGGGCTCCTTATTACACCAGCCCTGCTCCTCTGTCTGCTGAGCAAAGCCAGGCTCTAAATCAAACAAGCTACAGTGGGATTTGGGAGTTTTGGAATAATGGACTCTGTAAATATTTTAAATATTTAAAACTTTGACAAAATGGAACTTGGGACAACTTGACACCAAGAGACTTCCAACCATGAAAATACAAAATGGTGAGGTGTGGGAAGAACAAATTGGGGTTGTGAGGAAACGGAAGGAAGCCCTGGGCTTTGTGGTGTAAATATGTGGGACACAGCAGGTCGGCAGACTCCTGTGTGGAGCTTGCTGAGGGCACTTCACATTTTGTTACTCAAATAAAAAAAATCCAGAAAACTTGAATATTAAAGTCATGAGCTCTTTTCTTTCATATTGACTTTTTGTGTTAGTTGTTCCTCTTTTGAAATGCTGTCTGTTCGAAATAAATGCTTGGACATTGTAATCTCATATTTTCCAAGATTTATTACAATGGGTATACATTTTGTATCTCCACAGCTGAATAAACACATTGGAGTTAGAAATATGTGCTCTCACAACACCATGTGCACGACAGGAAGTGAGTATTCAACCAAAGGTCGCCAGAACTGGTATAGGTGAAGAAACGCAAACATTCAAAATCACCAATTGTTGTTTTGGGTTGCCTACAAACACCAAAGAAAATCAGCTCTAACTGCAGTTAAGCCTAAAGCAAATCCATGATGTATGTTTATTTAATAAGGACAGTACAAATTCACAGTTACAAAACAACTTGTAAAGACGACAGTGCAACTGATGGACCTCCGAGCTGTCTTTAATAAAGTTTCTACTATGCACAAAGAGATTATAGATAATGGCTTATTTCCAACTCCTGTCCCTAGTTGGGCTTTTGTAAGAGAGAGTCCGCGCACCACATACAATTTATCAGATTCACATGAGTAAAAAATAAAATAAATTTTACAATCTGCACCAAGATGGTTGAAAGAATCTACATAAACATGACTGATTTTCTTCCCACTGGGAGAGTGTTCTATAATTGAGCTGACTAAAATAAGTCTTTCGCAGCTCAATTTTACAGTTGCCCACTAGCTGTGTCTCTAGTGAGACTATTATTTTGACAGAACTGGCATAGAGCGACGGCCGGGTGCCAAGCCATTTAGACTCTTAAAAAACATTTCAAGAGACGAACATTTTAGGAAGTTATCAAAACTGAGCATATGGTTTTGCTTTAGTATATGACAATGATCTCATCTCATGGGCTTTTAGACATCTTTAGAGCTTGGTTGTACAATGAGGCCATGGGCCTGATTAGTCGAAGACGCCTGGCTCCACCCAGTAACACAATAAGACATGTGAGAAGACCATTGCATACATATACTGTACTACTTAAATTGGAATAGTTTCTAATCAATTTAAAACAATTCATATTGGATTTTTACCTTTTTAGAGATAATTTTGACATGTTTGTCAAATGTAAGTTTGGAGTCCAAGAAATGCCCAAATACTTGAATTCATGAACCATCTCTGCTTCTTCTTATATCCAGCACGCTGGATATTTCTGTCTGCGTGGATTTTAACAGAGAAGCACATAGAAACTGTCTTCTTCATATTCAGCGCGAGCCTGTTTTGATAGAGCCACTGTGTTACTTTGTCCATATGCGAGTTGCCTGGCTTGATGTTTTAGCAGATGCGCATATAACTGTGTCGTCTGCGTAGAGCTATTCCATTTTATTTAGGCCTACATTTACATAATAAAAACACGCACAAGTGAAACGGAACTAACACTGTTCAAAACATTAACAAATATAGTTAAGACAATAAGGACTGCATAATAAAATGACCAATACCCATATGAGGTTTATTTTTATCACGAATAGAAGCCACATTAAATTAAATCATCAGTGTCGTTGCGAGAGTGTGAAAATAAGTGTATTTTGAAGAAGAAAAAAATTGTGCTGTCTGCATGTGTGCCTGAGTCAGTATGTCATGTTTCTCACATAGCAAAGCCTCAGTTAAAATCTACCCTGGAACACTGGAACACAACACGAGCAGCTGATCTTCATGATAGTGGGAAGTGTTCCTCTTTATAATCTCTTTACGCGAACGAAGCAAACGTTCACAGGCCGGAACATCCATCACTTCGAGGGAAGATAGCAAGGTAGAGAGAGGAACGGAAGGAAATTAAGATTAATCAAATTAATCAAAATTATCTTTAGGCTACTTCGCTATAATGATGGGAAGTGTCAGTAACTTGTAACCGTTTCTCTGTACCCGGTCATTTCTCCCACAGCGTTCACTGATGCTGCGCCTGGTTGGCTGGTGACCAGCCGGCTCCCTGGAGCAGAGAGCAATCTCCACCTCAGTGCTTTCCTACTGACCAGTCTGTCTACAGACAGAGAGATTGTAGCGGTTGTAACCTACAATATAGCCTATTGTAAACAGCCAAACACATCCCCTGGGTACTAATGGAACATAAACCATGCATTCAGCTACTAAACAACAGAAAAAGAAAACTGGTATTAATTTTCGTTTTCCACGTACTTCGCTTTTTATCACAATCTTCACCCATGGTAGCGGCTATAGTTCCCATGAACGCAGAGACCGGTCAACCCCTAACCGGCCTCTGCGTTTATGGGAACTAGTCTTTATTCTTCACCCATGGTCCTCATCTCGCCCGATTCCACATCATGTGAAGATCCAATAGAACTGTTTGACTAACGACACAGTTGTCATTCAAACATCAACCAGACGTCATGCAACAAAATATGATTGCTTTGGAAACTGTATAGATTTCAATGTCTTTTAAAATTTTTATTTACATACACATGACACAGACATGAGACAATGCCCTATTCACCTAAAAAAAACATTATTCTGTGACTTAACCACAAGCTTGAAGAATGTCATATATCAGAATAATTTATTTAATCAACTGTTATTCTGGTATATTATTTGGTTATCTGATCCATCCAGAGTAGTATAGTCAGAGTTGAAAAGGCAGATCCTTTGAGACTGAAACACACACACAGGCACCCATCACATCACACAACATGAGTAACTAAAAGTCTCTTGCACACCTGAATCAAATCTCAGTGACGGGTGCGTAGGGGAGTAGATACTGTGAGGAAACAGGAGCAGGTATACCTGAAGGTCATGTACCCAAACGTTGTGTATCATTAGCAAGTGAAGACAAGAGTGGCCGTTTCCACACCACCAACATAAGGAAACGCACCTGTTCCCTGATAAGTTGGTTAGAGTAAGGCACACATTCAGCTCCCTGTCATAAAAATACTATAACAACAAAGTCCAAAACAAGCACTGTAGAGAGAGAACATTCAGCTGTGTGTGTGTGTGTGTGTGTGTGTGTGTGTGTGTGTGTGTGTGTGCGTGTGTGTGTGTGCAGGTACATGTGAACAACTGACCAGCAGCATTGTCACCGATGTTCTGCGTGACTCATATCACTGCAAAGTGCTTCTCAACCTCTTTCCCAGTCTGACTTTCTGTATTTGTGTATTTATTTGTGTGTGTGTGTGGTTATGTCAGCAATCTGTACTACAAGGTATTTTCCTGTACAAAAGCACCAGTAAGTTGTTTGTGTGTGTGTGTGTGTGTGTGTGTGTCTCCGTCTTAACTCCAGGCGTGAATACTCCACTGTGTGTTCTAAGGGTTCTGGGTCTTCGTTGAGGGTCTGGATCACAGGTTGGGTGCTACCCAGTTCAGGAACTTCATGGCTAATTCAAATCCTAGGAAGCAGGCCTATGAAGAAAAAGATTTAAAAGCCATTTTCATTCCATTTAATAAAGGTGGGAAAAAATGATGATGATGACATGAATGAATGGCAGTGAGTAATGGTCTCCATAATTACCACACAGCAAGCCTGCAAAGCAACGTCAATACCAACCACTGACCCAGACCATCTCTACACCAGCCACTGACCCAGACCATCTCTACACCAACCACTGACCCAGACCATCTCTACACCAACCACTGACCCAGACCATCTCTACACCAACGACTGACCCAGACCATCTCTACACCAACCACTGACCCAGACCATCTCTACACCAACCACTGACCCTGACCATCTCTACACCAACCACTGACCCTGACCATCTCTACACCAACGACTGACCCAGACCATCTCTACACCAACCACTGACCCAGACCATCTCTACACCAACGACTGACCCAGACCATCTCTACACCAACCACTGACCCAGACATCTCTACACCAATGACTGACCCAGACCATCTCTACACCAACGACTGACCCAGACCATCTCTACACCAACGACTGACCCAGACCATCTCTACCCCAACCACTGACCCAGACCATCTCTACACCAACGACGGACCCTGACTATCTCTACGTCTCACTGTACTACAATTCAACTGGGAGGTCAACATCACTTCACTAATTGGTTAATACAAGAAAAACAACATTTATTTGGCCATCCAAAACAATTCGGCCCATAGGCCTTCATCAGAGCATGCTTCCGAAGAAGAAAACGGCTACTCCCGAAGAGCCCAGTGCTTTCTCCCCCTGCTCAGAGCCCAGTGCTTTCTCTCCCTGCTCAGGGGTTTTAAACAGCCGTCTCTCTCTGCAGGTGTCCTGGAGTCTGCTCATCGGTCTGGACCTCCACCCGGAGCTCTGATGAAGGCCGATGGGCAGGATGGTTTGTTTGTCCAAATAAGCTGGTTAAATTGAGGCAGTGTCCCTGTCCTGTTCTGTGTGTGAGTGCTATCTGCACTTCTTCACCTTGTTTTTCTACTATCCTGTATGTTTTGTGGTTTAGCACCTCAGGAAGAGTCTCTGTTTTTTAGTTTAGCACCACAGTAAGAGTCTGTTTTTGAAGCTGCGTACAGTAACAGATGTAGTGGTATTAAAAGACAGGGTCGAGTGTGAAGATAAAAGACATTCATGTAGCAGACGATGGGGTGATCTAATAGGAGAGCCGCGTGGCTGGAAGCGACCATGTGTTTGGGCTGTGTGCTCTATGTACAGCAGAGCTCACTTACCGCGTTGGCGGGGAAAGCCCTGAGCATGACGGCCGTGAAGCCCTTATAGAGAGAAGCCACGCCCTCCTCCCGCAGCAGCTCGCGGAGAACATCCCGGAAACCGTTGGGATACTTTCCCTCAGGAGCTGGGAGAGATGGAGAGAGACTCACATTATTATCATAAACAGACTATTAAAAGCCTATTATTACTCCAATTCAGAACCTGTTTATAAGCTCTGTTTCACCAAAGATACCACACTCTCCTTCAATCTATTGACACCAAAAACAGGGGCTGCAAAGCTAATTACTAGGCATGTGTTTACAATGACATGCTGTACAGGAAAATGTTCTGCCCCTCAAGGCCAAGTCAAGACCTCGGTCTAATTGGGACCACCTGGATGGATAGGGCTAACGACTACATTATAAAATGGTGTATTTCGAGGCCCCACCGGTCTGGAAGCGAGACTTGAGGACGTCGGGTGGGATGGCCACTGCCCAGTTGAAGATACCAGCCATGCCTCCGGCAAAGAGGATGCTGGGAATACTCAGCTCCCCGGGGCTGTGGAGGAAGAACAGCCATCAGCACGGATGCAGACAAATGACAATTCTTGGCGGAAAACTAAATTAAGGAAACGCATGAATACCGAGTGCGTACCGGCACCGTTTCATTTGGTTGCCAATTTTTACAAGTATTTTTGTAAACTGTCACTGTTTGATCTTGTCATAAACAAATGTCACATTTGGTAGGGATAAAGGGTTTTGGAATAAGCTTCTCATTGTCGCCACTCAATTCCAGCAGCGGCAATCAGATTCAATCGCCCGAGAACCGTTGAAAAAAACAAAAAACAAGTTTATCGCCGCTCAAAATGATTGTGATTGGTTTAAATTTATAATGCATTTTTCATTGAGAGATAATCTCAAAGTGTTTAAAACGGTTTAGCTAATGTCTCCTTCCCTCTTTTGCGTTAACTAATAACATATAACTAATATTGAACCTCACCTCTTCCCCTCTGGTGTGAGAATAGTCTTCAACCATTCATACGTCATGAAGTACATTCCGCTGGCCGGCACATCTGAAGTCAGAGTAACAGCGTCAGTGTGCTGAGAAGGCACCGCTCAGTCAGATGGAGCTGAGCCCCGTGGTGGAACTGGACTTGAGTCGGTCCGACGGTCTGTTACCTCTCATGAGGGTCAGAGCCGTGCCTCTGTAGATGCCTCTGATGCCGCTCTGCCTGTACAGCTGCTTCACACAGTCCATGGGCCCCGCGTACTTCACTTCTCCAGACGCTGCCTGGATCTGAGCCACACACGCACACGCACGCACGCACGCACACACACGGTATATATAGGCGTGACCTTAACTACGCCCAGCGGGTGGTGTGTGGAGGAGGGCCTCTCACCTGCAGGAGACACTTGATCCTCTCGCCGGGGGCCATGATGCCCGTGGTGAACACACCTGACAGCATCCCTGCAGCGAACAGCTGGGGATACCTGGGAGACACCAACACACGCTGTTCAGCTGACACCAACACAGCACGCACCAACACAGTAGACACCAACACAGCACACACCAACACAGCCGACACCAACACAGCACGCAAAAACACAGCCGACACCAACACAGATGACAACAACACAGTAGACACCAACACAGCACGCACCAACACAGTAGACACCAACACAGCACACACCAACACAGTAGACACCAATACAGCACACACCAACACAGTAGACACCAATACAGATGACACCAATACAGTAGACACCAATACAGATGACACCAATACAGCACACAGCTGACACCAACACAACAGACACCAACACAGCACACTCCAACACAGCTGACACCAACACAGCGGACACCGTCCTGCACAGCAGCACACAGCAGTCCTCTCTCTCTCTCTCTCACACACACACACACACACACACACACACACACACACACACACACACACACACACACACACACACACACACACACACACACACACACACACAGTGTCAAAGGGGTAGACTCTGCTACAGAACAATCACCTACGTAAGGACATCGTCAGGGGTTTTCTGTTGTAGCTTCTTGCCCAGGCCGAATCCAAAGAAGCAGACAGCGAACATGGGTGTCACTCCAATTATAGGAGCGGCCATGCCCTTGTACAGGCCCTTCACTCCCTGAGAAACAGGAAAGGAGACAGTTAACGGAAAAACAGCCAAATAACAGAACTACTCCAAAAACAAAGAAGTCAATGTATTACAAAGCCACCTTCCCCTATAAACCCACCTCTTTGGCAAGTGTCTGTTTGAAACAGTCAAAGGTGCCGGCATACAGAGGCATCTGTCCAGGTACGGGCTTAGGCTGCGTCTGCAAACGCACCTGGAAGAAGACACACCCACAATATGTATTTATTGAAAACACTTAAAATAATTTGAGGACCTTGAGGGGTCTTTAATCAGCACACAGCAGTGACACTCAAGTATACACACACGAGTGGTGACACAGCACACATGCAACCTCAGGTCACCGGTGGAAATTGTCCTCTGCATTTTCCCTGTCCAAGCTGTCCTCCAGGGGCAGCCAGGAGCAGTGGGCAGCTATCGTTCATGGCGCCCAGGGACCATATCCGAGCGCTCAGTCCAAGTCCTGGTCAGGGACCGGACTGAAGAGCATCTGTTCTCATGCATGTTTTTCATATTGGTTTTCATATATTCATAAATATATTGGTTTTGGGAGGAAACCCTTGCGAACACGGGGAGAACATGCAAACTGTGCATAGAAAGGCCTGGAGACCTTGTTGTTGAGGCTGCACCACCACTAGGCACGTGAGCAATTTTATTTGGGTTTCCGTGTCTTGTTCAAGGACACTTCGGCACACTGCCAGGAGCTGGGATTAAACCGGGGACCTTGCAATCCCCAGCCGGCCGCTCTACCTCCTGAGCTACGTAGACCTGTATGTAAATATATTACACTGAATAAATAGATATTTGACTGTTCACTTGTCAAAAACCAACACACATTTTATGAGCCATTCATTGTATTCTACTGGGAACTGGGCGAGCCTCAGGTGAGACCATCTCAGACCACAGGCAAGGCTGCTAGGGTTGGGCTTACTGGGCAACCCAGACATGAATGACTAGGGGTCAAAGGTAAAGGTAGGCTAAAGCACTTAGCTAATTAAATTTTTCGTAAAAAGCATTGTTCAAAACGCTAGTGAGCTAGCAAACTGACAGTCACGTGAAGCTGACTCTCCAACAAAATGTACCCTTAACATTTCAACCAAGGAAATTAATTTCCATATTGATAATGTTGCACTGTAATGACTATGAATAGCTTGTTAGCTTGCTTGCTAGCTAACGTTAGCTTTGGTAACCCAGTGCAGCCTGTTGTGAAGCCTGCGAGAAGGACGTACTATTTCGAAGATTTGTTGGAACACAAGATTGGCAATAAAGAAGTCAGAATGGTAAATTACTTTTATGGTGTCGAGGGGGTGCCCGGCAAAGACCAGGCAGACTCCCCCGAATCCCCCTGCGAAGAAGTTCTTCCCTGGACTTATTGGTTGCGACATGGTGTTTCTCTTTCTGTAAAATAGAAAACAGGTCTGTGAAAACATTCAACAGAACAAAATACTATGCAGTTAAATTTGGTTGCTCAAATAATCAGTCAAACCTGTGCAGTCACCGCGCTGGACTTCACTTGATTTTCCTGTCCAGCCGCTGTCGTAGGCACTAACCTTTCACCTAGTTATCCAGCCGGACGGAATTAAGAGTAACACCAACTGCGATTGTACCAGATGTATCTTCCGACCAGAAACAGAGTTTTTGCGCAAATTCTTCTTTATAGCCCTGAGTATGCCTTCTTATAGTATATTCTCCCCTAACCATTTTAGGTCTAATTCTCTCTCTCTGTAACACACACGTCACACACATTGTTCATTGAGATGTTTATTAGTTAATTGTAAACTTTAAGAAAATACAGTTGACTCCATCTCTCCTCTGTGAACAACCATGTCAGTTTTTTAATTGGGAAAATATAGTTTAATCGGTATAATAATAATACTATAATACTATGACACAGTGGTGTTGGTTTAAGGGAAAATAAAGGAATAGTACATCTAAGGGGAAAATGATACACATACACTCACGCGCACCGCCACTTACAAAAATATACACTGATCTATGTAGGCATACTCACACTTAACTTACTGATCAACACCCATCAACAAAAGAAATATAACAGAATACACGGGTATATGTTTTAAAATGTAAATACTTTGTGTGTGTGTGTTTAATGAAGATGGCAAATACAAATAAATAAAAATGCCTCCTCAAATACCTGTGATAGAATTAAGAATGAAGTAGAAAGAAGCTACGATACAGAAAGACAGAGCTGTCATATAGAGGGGAGTTTCCCAGATGAATTGGCATGAAGTGGTGATGTGTGTAATGGTGTGGTCTGTGTGTGGTCAGAACGGAGTGAGATGCCCTTTCTTTCTTGCAGAGTGAGTCTCAAAGGAAATATAGTCAGGGGTTAAATTAGGAGGAGAGTGAACAGTAGTCCCACTACATAAAGATAGGAAGCATTACTACTGAGATCAATACCATTTTGTTGTTAAGAAAACAATGGAAAAGCAATAAGTAAGGTGACAGTCTTATCCCTGACTGTAGGTAAATGAAATGGACACTTCTAAAATCCCTTATTCCACGTCAACGAGTGTAAACACCGTTCCTGAGCCGTGGTCCGTACAGCTCGTCAGTAACGACATTGCAGGCAGAAGCAGCCATTTAAAACTTGTTCTAGCTTTGTTCTACAGTACTGTTAGTCTCCGTCTAGTTATAGCACAGGCAGAAGCTCACAACAGCCGTTTATCACTTTTGTTTTGATCAATCTTTAGCTTATTTAGAACCAAATGTAGAGCTTATTTAGAGCCATGCCTAGGGGGGAAGTTACAAAGCAACGAAAGCAGACACCAAGATGCCAGGAAGTGCTCTGTTTGACAGTAAGGGCCATAGACATCATCGAGACACACTAAGTAGCAGCATTGCTATTTCAAGAAATAGCCATTAACTAATCCCAATGCCCCAGAATTGTGTAACAACTTGAATTAGAATGTGCTGTTGCAGCTGTATTAGATAGCTTGTCATTTAAAGACTACCAGTAAAACACTGTGAGGCCAAGCCAGTTGGTAAGGAATAAGAGTGAGTGAAGACATTGAAGGACTGACAGTTTAAGAATACAGTACACTATCAGGAAACCAAGGCCTTAGGAACTCACAGTAGTTTAGTCCCTTATAAGGGAGCACATTAGAGCCAGTTTCCCAGGCGGAGATTAAGCCTTAAGCCTTCCAGTGGCTGTTCCCCCATCAATAGTGTGATTAAGGCCAGGACAAGGCTTCATCTATGCAGGGAACTCAGCCCAAGTATAAGCTCCACAGAGCCACCCCACATTGTAAAGAGAGCAGACTACTGTGGTGAGGAGGGGGTCGGATAGGGTGTGGTCAGGATAGGGTGGGGTCAGGATGGGGTGGGGTCAGGATGGGGTGGGGTTGGGTCAGGGTTGGGTCAGGGTTGGGGGGGGAGGGGTGTGCGACTGCAGTATTCAGCTCTCGCTGAGCTGGGGGAACTCCTTGTAGATCTCCTGCACTATTAGCTTATCCATCTGTTTGGCCGTGGCCCCGCCCCCATCCCCCGGAGTCTCCTCCTCCTCCTCTCCCAGAATCCTGTGCAGCGCGGCGTGCAGGTCGGCCATGCGGTGGCGGTGCTCCAGGTAGTCGGTGGAGCGCATGATGGAGTGCATGAGAGAGAGATACTCCATCCTCAGCTGGAGAGAGAGAGAGAGAGAGAGAGAGACGGAGGAGGAGAGAGGAGGTCAGGCCGGTGACTACCACGCTATTTTTAACTTTTCCTTCAACGTGTTCGGGATGCATTTATCAAACATGACAGCAGACTCCAGGATGCCGATGTAACAGTGAGCATGTGTGTGTGTGTCTGTGTGTGTATGTGTGTGTGTGTGTGTGTATGTATGTGTATGTGTGCGGTGTTACCTTCTCCCCGGGTGAAAGGTCAGAGATTTGTCGGACAGCGATGTCAATCATCACCATCATGTCAGTGCGGTAGAAGATGTAAGCAGACTCCCGACTGGAGAAAACGTCCTGCAGGAACTTAAGTACTGAGTGTGGGGCGGGGGGGGCATGTTTAAACACGCACACAGGGTCCTCTGGAGAGAGAGGAGAGAGAGAGTGAAGAAGAGAGGTGAGAGGCTCAAGGCTCTGAACCGGTTCAAGGAACGGAAATGAAAACCGAAAATGAACGGTATTTTACGAGGAACAGAAACAGGAACGAAAACGAAATGGTCTTTAATTGTTCCAGAACCGAAACGTTAATCGTTATTAACCGGTTCAGGAACGCTATGTTGGTGGCGGAACACAACAACGTAAATGTTAAATATGCTGGTTCTGCTTGGAGTGAACCGATTGAAAAATAATTTTGTTTTTAAGCCCTGGAGAGGCTGTGTGTGGATGTAATAAAGGAAATAATGTGTGTAATAATGTGTGTAATAAACACGTGTAATAAACACGTCTCACCTCCTCTGTTTAGAAGCAGCAGGATTTTCTCAGACAGGATCTTCGGGTTCTTCTTTATCACAGTCTGCATGATGACGTTGTTACTGGGCACTGAGGGTGACACACACACACACACACACACACACAAATTAGAACAAATACACCTGCCAAATACTAATACCCGGAAGCTTCCCTCTAGCCTCATCTAACCAATCAGCGTTGAGAAAATACTAGCAGCTACACCGGGCGTGGTTTAGGTGTGACAACAGCGAGAAGTGACATGATTCGTTGATCTGATTGGTTGAAGTTAGCCCGTGATCGTCTGGTGATAAGCAGATGGTTCATCCAATCACCTGCCAAGTATTTTTATAAGTGCCCGCCCTACTCCAAACAGTTCCCAACAGAGAGCCCCCAGAAGTCTGTGTGGCGCCAGGCTAGCGTTCCTCACCGCTGAGGTGCAGGTTGAAGGCCAGCAGCAGGTTGAGGAACAGGTCAGGCAGCTGCTCGGTGGGGTCGGACAGCAGGCCGTCCTCCACCACGTCCAGGAGGAACTGGACGAACTCGGCGTTCAGGTGCTCTGGGGGAACGGGGGGTGGGGGGGGGGGTGGGTTATGTTTGGAAGAGAGAGAGAAAAGGGTAAGCAACAGCCTCACATAGAATAGAATAGAACGTTTATTTTGCCATATATAACCGCTACAGGTACATTGGAATTCTTGTCATTGCTTGTATTGTTTACAATATCTTATCAGCACTAATCAATTCCTCAGTCCAGTTCCTAGGTACACAACTAGACATTCCCAATCTGGCAATTTATTATCTGTAGTCTAGCAGTCTATCAAATTGACCTTCATCTACTTATTCCATCCAATCATGGATGACTGTAATCATAATAAAGGCAGTACAATGATTACAATTCAAGTATACAGTTGTACAGAGTCAATAGAATTTGAATGGACTGAACATTGATGTTTAATGGACTGAAC
>NC_140244.1:12527086-12532086 GCF_949987555.1 Borostomias antarcticus
CGACATGAATATGGTCGCGTGATGTGTGGAATGTACCGCCAATGTGTCCGTTTCTGTCACAGATAGAGCTGTCTTTTTGTGTAGGCATGAAAGATAGGCACATGGTGATGACAGATGGCCTACATTTCCCTGGCACCTTGGCCTGGATGACTGAACCCAGCGGTTACAGTTGTATCAGTGTTGTACCAGAGGCAGTGAGTCGCTACTCTGGGCTGTCATCGGTCTTCTCTAGGGGGAGAGGTCATGAGTTCTGCGTCTCGTGATTGACAGATGCGCCGCCACATTTGAGGACATTTGTTGTTGTTATTTTTCATGTTTTTTGAATGTTTTTTCGTCGCGACGACCCCTGCCGTACATACAGACCCAGACGGCTTTGCAAACCTGCCAAGCCTCTCGAGTAACCCTTTCTGCTAGGAGCAAACGGTGCACGATCATCAAATCGCTCTTCAGATGTCAGGAACAAGCCGATCAGAATCGGATCTCCCACTGACACGGAGATCCGAAATGTAGCGACAGTGATTTGAATGCAGGACAGCACCCATACTGGTTCGTTCTTGCTCATGTGGTGTGTCAGCTCTGTTAGCCAACACCATGACCACGGAAGACTGCCTCTGTCAGACAAAATCCACGTCAACGCACAACTCGTCCAAAAAAGTGAAAGCCAGTCATTATTGCAACTCCTACCTGAATCTTTTCGACGTATGAAGCGGGTATGTAGCCGGTCTCGCCGGAGCTGCAACGGGAACCGAGCCACCAGTGTTTGTTGCTGCGCTCCAGGATCAGAAAGCTCTCCCCGGCCGCGAAGTGCAGAGAGTTGGGCTCGGCCGATCGGAAGGCATACAAAGACCGATACATACTTGCTTTTAAATCCCTTCGTATCCCTCTCTCGACACCAAAATAGGGCCAGCAGAAGATAAACGATATGGCTAATAGATCGATTTACCCTGAATAAGGTAACCTGAAATGGGTATTTACAACATGGGATCCCCCCGTCCTCTGCTCAGCTACAACATGGAAATCCAACCTGGACTCTTCAGCAGTAACACAGCAGCGCCACCAGGGGACGCCACCACAATAACACACGGACCCGCCCATTCAGAGGAGACGCCCCCTGACACGGACCACCACAGAAACACGGTCAAGAAAGATCCCAGTTAACTCCACTGGGCACATTTTTGATTACATTACACTGAAAATCAGCGATGACACCTTCTGCCCCTACATACAGTGTTCAGTTCCAATCGAACACGAAGTTTAGAGAAAAAATCACACT
This sequence comes from Borostomias antarcticus, assembly GCF_949987555.1. Classification (NCBI taxonomy): domain Eukaryota; kingdom Metazoa; phylum Chordata; class Actinopteri; order Stomiiformes; family Stomiidae; genus Borostomias; species Borostomias antarcticus. The sequence continues at coordinate 12,528,360 of NC_140244.1, forward strand.
GATGCGGATGCTCCTTATACTGAACGCCGGAAACCGGAATTTGATGTAGTTTGTGCGACACCGAATTCTGTCCGAATTCAACAATTTTTGTTGGCTATCATGGCGGCCCCCGTGTGCGCCAGGCTGTTCTTCCAGAGATCTGCGCAAGGTCTTCGGCTCAACCCTCGCGCATATCCCGCTTACTCAAGGTACTGATCTCCATGGAGCTTCTGACTCGTTGAACAGGGTTGTCTTGTTTTATTGCATTAGTTTGCTTGCTTGCTAGCTAGCAATCTGATCACGTTACACAATTTGACTTCTCTCCCCCTAACGTTAATCTAGCTGCGTAGCTGTTTATATCTGTGAAATCTGTCCAAATTTGCCATATTCGCAGAAAAGTGTAGGCCGACCCACTGGAACTATTGCCCATAATGTAGCCTACTTCATTTGACAGTAAAATACACACCTATTACTCATGAGCAAAATATGTGGTTGAGCTTCTCACTCCAGGGGGAGAACTCAACGGGATTATTTGATGCCGTTAGGTGACAGATAATCTAAACTACAGTCATGTGTCCTCTTCCCCACAGCCCTTTCCTGTCCCGCGCCCACAGACTTGGCCCAAGTGATGATGAGATGTACCAGCGAACGACCGTGTCGGTCATGCAGAAGGAACCAGGCATCGGACCTCTGATCCACAGCTACAGCCCCAGAGGGTTCAACATCGACGGCAACCGTGTGCTTGGACCATGTGCACTGGTGCCTCCAGCGATCCTGCAGTGGAACGTATGGATGGAGGAGTTTGTTTCTAATATGCTAGATGTACGCTCGCGCTTTGACCTTGTCCCTCCTAACCTCGCATCACCAGGCTCTCCTCGGGGGAGGAAAGCCTGGGTTCCGAAACAAATACTTCTACTTGTTACTACCAGTACCTACTACAGCTGCCCTTAGAAAGTACTACTTTGCAAGCAGTAGGCATCCAATTGGGACATACTACCTTGTCATAACATTGCGCCTTGAAATTTGCCCACATCCGTCACTGTCCATAACGCGACATTCGTCTACAGCTGTCACGACTCGCACATGTGACACACGTTTCTGCTGCGCACAGGATTGTGGGGCAGAATAGCCAGAAAAGCCTGCTGGCTTGCATACTGCAAAATACGACCGGTTGTAGTAGGACATCCTGGTATTTTTGCCATACTGCATGTGGTATACTATGTATTGGGACATACTACATCCTGTTTTGGCATACTATATAGTAGGGTAGTATGCGAATCGGAACGAAGCCCTGGTTTCCATTCTCTATCAGATTCAGATCCTGTTTAGAGCCCGCCTCTCCAAAACTGTCATCTGGTTCGGTCTGGTCACTGGTCATCTGGTTTTGTCTTAGGTGTTGTCTGGTTTTGTATCAGGTATCATCCGGTTTGCTGCTAAGAGATAAACAAAAACTTGGGACATACCAAACAAAGTATTCCAAAAAGTTATTGGAGAAACTTGCCGGATCGCCCGGATACATCTTTGAAACCACTTCAGCGGTTTTGCATCAGAAATGTAATTGCCAAGCTTTTTGGAGCACCATTTGATTTCTAGGCGTATCCGGCTGTACATTCATGCATCAGTAGATGAAACCTCGCCCTCGACCAGGTCTAGATAAAACCTCGCCCTCGACCAGGTCTAAAAAGCAACGCTACGACCCAGACTAGTCTGCCCTCATGTTGATTTGCTTCTCTGTCGCCCCCTGCAGGTGGCCAGCCATACAGACATCACTGTAGAGAGTGTGGCCCTGTTCCACATGCTGGAGCCACGAATCGGTGAGACGCCTTGTGGACTGAGACATATTGGACTGTCTGAGACATATTGGACTGTCTTAGACTAAATGATTCAAGCAATCTTTAACAAAGATACTCATTCAGAGACGTGCAAGTAAAACCCAAACGCCAAATATTACAAACAGATGTTTTAGATATTATATTTGTTGCAATGACCATCTCAGTTCCTCCCCCCTTAGAGGGAGACATGGTGCATCTGGAGACGCATCACTTAGAAATCAGCTGCTTGTTAATGTTTAATGTCACGTCCACAGAGATCCTTATATTGGGCACGGGTGGCCGAACAGAAAGAGTGGACCCCAAAGTCCTGGCCTTTCTGAAGAGTAAAGGCATCGCTGTGGAGGTACAGGACACGGTAGGCGACACGCCACCTTTAGTTATTCACATGCGTGTCCAGCTGAACGTTGTCAGGCTCTTCTAACAATGGATCTGGATTCCACCCTCCTCTGCTGTTCTCCAGGCGAATGCTTGTGCAACCTTCAACTTCCTGACCAGCGAGCGCCGGGTGACGGCGGCCGGTCTGATTCCGATCCCGGTCAGCACAGACGTGGAGTAAACAACAGCAACAGGAAGTGACCTCACAGCTGCAGTGGATCTGGTCATTGACCTAATATAAGCAGGGGGCAGATCCAGCCTGGTGCAGGGCATAGGAATTGATTTCACTGGCGGATCTGCAGTGCATTTGAAGAGTGAGTGAGTGAGTGAGTGAGTGAGTGAGTGTGAGTGAGTGAGTGAGAGGCAATGTTTAAAATGTTTGTGGACAGTATTGAGGTTGTATTTAAGTATGATTCGTTGCAAATGTGAAGTACCTTAATAAATAGTGTACACAGTGTTTTCTTATACCTGTATTAATGTAAGTATTTATAATATGAAGCAGTAAACATCAATAATGTGACTGGTGTACACAACAAGTATGTTGCGTTGATGGTCAGTTCAGATTCAGGTAATTGGGTTAATTGTTCAGTCAGCAGTAATGCTATGAAGAAGCCAGCTGATGATCCATGGTGTAGCGGCACTAACATGGACCAACTTAATGGCTTAGATAGATAGATAGATGGATAGATAGTAGATACCCCTTCAGTAACATTTCATTGAACTACATGCATGTAATCTCCTCAAGGTGGTTTAGACTGTCCTTCATTTGGACAAGTAAGCCTCTTGTGTTCCCGTCTAACTCTGCCTCAGAATGTAATGACATACAGCATGTACAGCATGTAAAATCATGCCATTGGCTTTGACCTTCTCAGAGATAAGCTGCAGGATAAGGGCATCCATTAATCCTTCTGCATTAACCGGTCTGACTCCGCTATAATTATACTAGACCACGGCACAAACATGGACTTACGAGTACTTGGCTACACTGAGGCATATCATTGATAAACACTGAGACATTCAGTATGATGAGACATTTATTAGGACAGATATCAATCAGGGGACAAAGAGATGCCTCCGATCATCAATATATCACAAGTTCTTCTAAATTCTAAATTGCATCCAAGCATATCAATCAAATCCTGCAGATCCGAAAGGATTTGACATACAAATCCAATGATATGGACTCCCCATACATCAGGATAGACACCTTATAAATACATCAATATGTAAGAAAAACAGTTTTGAGAGCAGATAGTTGATTTCTGTGAAATATCTTAGTGCTTTCCTGTCAGTGAAACAATGGTATGTATGTTCTAGATTGCCTATAATGCACTACCAGATTTTGGAATGCTGGGATTGGTTTAACATATTAGCAAAACCACATCACATGAAGTAAATCTCAATGTCCGACTGCACAGTCAGTGATGGGACGCAGAAATGGGTTGTTATGTGACTGGAAGAAAGCAGGAAACTCATCCGATCTGCCAGGGTCAGTAATTGAAAGAGGCTAAATAAGACATGAGATCATCCTTTGTTGGGGA